>NW_026884008.1:0-53070 GCF_032173495.1 Musca vetustissima
CCAAATCCATTCGTTCAGTCATTCATACATTTACAAGTATATCGTGGCTTACTTGAGGGTTGTTGCTCTGGCAAAGTGTCTACAATTGAGCTTGCTTTTATTGCTGTTGTTGTTGTTCTATTTGTCTAAGGGTTTCTTTTCGTTTTCTTGTTTTTTATTTTTACCCGGCAGAAATGGCACAATGATGGGCTGTACAAGGTTGGCTTATTGTAACGCCCCACTTCCTTGGTTTATGCAAATCATTGTAAAGATTCTATTATTTTGTTTGAAGTCACACCAACCGAACGACGAGTCTATTTGCTTTGTTTGTCATTGTTGTTGTTTGTTTTTTTTCGTTTACGCCCTAGTATTGTTGTGTATAAAATAATGCCGCGTCAAAATAATCACCAACCTCCTCATAAAGATTTCGGGTGTTTTGTAATGTTTAAAGTTAATTAGACCAGAGGATAATCGCCGTTGTTGGTGTGTACTTATTTTAAGTACCAGCAATTTAACAATTCAAGTCTCAACCTCTCACAACTAAGGTTGGTAATTTTTCTAATAAAAGGGTTGTCTATTAAATTGTTTGTTTTGACAATTGTGAAACAGGGCATAATAAGCAAGGGGGCAAATTTAAAAACAAGGACATAAATCCTTAAAGCAAAAAAAAAGAAGAAGAAATAATTTGTTAATTAAATGATCTGTATCAGACGCTAACCTAAATTTAATTAAACGCAATGCTTTTTATACCCTTCACCACACTGTGGTACAGGGTATTATGTCTTTGTGCATATGTTTCTAACAGGCAAAAGGAAACGAGATAGACACATGGTTCCTTTTGAGAATATGCATAGAATCACTTTCTAAGTCGATTTATGCATGTCCGTCCGTCCGTCTGTCTGTCTCTGTCTGTGCATGTTAAATTGTAAACAAAGTACAGGTCGCATTTATGATCCGAATTGGATGAAATTTGGCATAGGTCACTTATTCGGCCCAAGGACGAACCCTATTGAAACTGGGAAAAATCGGTTCAGATTTAGATATAGCTCCCATATATATATTTAACCGATTTAATGTAAACAGCCCCTATATATCTTTCGATTTGCACGAAATTTGGTACAGCCTAATCATTTAGGTCTAGAATTATGTCTGCCAAGTTTCGTGAAAATCGGTCCAGATTTAGATATAGCTTCCATATATAGTTTCATCCGATTTCATGTAAATGGTGCACCAAAGTCCCTATATATCTTTCGATTTGCACGAAATTTGGCATAACGTACTGAATTAGGTCCAGAATGATGTGTGTTAAATTTCCTGAAAATCGGTTCAGGTTTAGATATAGCTCCCATACATATTTTCGTCCGATTTTAGGTAAATATTGCACCAAAGTCCCTATATATCGTTAGATTTGCACGAAATTTGGCATAGCGTACGGAATTAAGTCTAGAACGATGTGTGTAAAATTTCGTGAAAATCGGTTCAGATTTAGATATAGCTCCCACATATATTTTCGTCCGATTTTAGGTAAATAGTGCATTAATGTCCCTATATATCCTTCGATTTGCACGAAATTTGGGATAGCGTACTGAATTATGTCTGGAACGATGTGTGTTAAATTTCGTGAAAATAGGTTCAGATTTAGATATAGCTCCCATATATATTTTCGTCCGATTTTATGTAAATGGTGCAACGATGTCCCTATATATCCTTCGATTTGCACGAAATTTCGCATAGCATACTGAACTAAGTCTAGAACGATGTGTGTTAAATTTCGTGAAAATCGGTTCAGATTTAGATATAGCTCCCATATATATTTTCGTCCGATTTTGGATTTATAAGTAAATTTGGATTTATAAGTAAATAAAGAACTCAAAATGTGGCCGAATGCAAAAACCATACTGAAATAAGTGTAACCTATATTTCGATATTTCGCTTTAAATTTATTTACATTATTTTGTCCCATCGTAAGAAGCAATTCTATACCTGACCAAAATTGAGTAAAGGTTGCAGAATGGCATGTTTAATGGTTCTTCAATAATGCGACGTCTGTTAGGATTCATCTGTTTAGGATTCATCTGTTAGGATTCATCTGTGGTGAAGGGTATCATATAGTCGGCCCCGTCCGACTTTACTACTTTCCTTACTGGTTTGTTTTGCAAAATATACAAAAATAACTATGAATTGAACAGAGGAACCTGAGGAAGGACTTATGTGAGGCATTTCCTTCTTGATAAAACAACGGGAAAAAATTGGGGCGGAATCCAAATGTGGGCAAAAAGGGTTTTTACTCGTTAAATACATAAAAGCGTTTCAAGCATATCTTGCTTAGAAGATATTCGGCGACGACCCTAGGATGTTTGTGATAGCAAATGAGATTTATCGGTCCGCATTTTGGTTTAGCCTCCATAGAACGATATCCCCCAATATTCGGTAATTTGAAAATTGTGGACACGTTTTTCAACGAAATTAGCTTTTATTTTGTTTGTTCTCATTATATTGTTCATATCCGTACCGTTTCAAGGTAGCCCCCATATTAGGATACCTCCCAATAATCGGTATTTTAGTGATTTTGGGCACGTTTTTCAACCGAAGTGGCTATAATTTTGTATTTTGGGTTCCGATTGTATAACACGTGTCCGTACTAAAAATTATTAATATTGGCCCAAAATTCAGGGTAGCTCCAATATTCGGTATTTTGGAAAAGATTTTCATTGCATAACACATCTTTCCACTAAAAATTATTAATATTGACCCGAAATTTAGGGTAGCCCCCATCCCCTCAATATTCGTTTTTCAACCGAAATGGCTGTAATTTGGTATTTTGGTTTCTCATTGTATTGCATACTTCCGTGCAAATAACTATAAGCATTGACCCAAGTTTCAGGGTAGCCCCGGTACCCCCACATATCTGTACTAAAAAATGAGTAATATTGGCCAAAATTGGTATTGTGGGAATATTGGTCTCGTTTTTCAACCGAATTGGCTGTAATTTGTATTCACATTGTCTGTCAAATTTCACTTGCCAAAATTATCAGTGTTGATCCCCTCTGGTATAGCCGTTTTATGGGGCTATACTAGCTAGCTGGCCCCCTATTATGTAATCATATTTTTCTCACGTATTCTTCAGTATATTCAAGGTCCTATCATGACATGAGTTTAATCCTAGGAGTCTGCATTAATTTAATGCCATCCTCATGTTCGGACAAGTAAAATCGTTTTTATGTTGACATAGACCAATGTAGTGGATCTTCAATAAAATATGTCAAGAACCCAGAATACCAAATCAGGACTGGATTTTTATATGGCTGCTATAAAAAAACTTTGTAATATCGAAAGTGGCGGCTAATGAACACGTGGACCGGAATATTTAATTTTCAATAACAAACTAGAGGTATAGTATAATATAATAAATTGTTAGCAGTTAATTTTTTCTTCTATAATTGTATTCCTCTGTATTTACCATTTAAATTTCATATAATGCCAAGCTCAAAAATTGATTGTAATATAATTATGCATAAATACCGACATTCATCTCAATAAGAATGATCCTTTTTGAAAGAAGAAAAGAAAAAAAATAATACCGACATATACATTATTCCCCCACACAAAGCAACAACCACCCTCCCCAAAAAAAGCTTTATCAAAATGAATTCAATTCAGTTTTTATTATATTTCTATAAACCCAAAATAGCACCACAATATTGCCGTCATTTAACTTTATTAGAATGATGCCAAGAAGGAGCAACACTAACAAAACCCAAAAACATGAGCACAAAGTATGGGTTCTGGTATACCAGAATTATTTAGATTTGAGGGGAGACATTTTCCCTTTCCCTTAGTTTGAACAAAAAAAAAAAAAAATGAACGAACCTACTATTCAAAAGGCAAGTTGCCAGCTAACATATCCTTTAAACTGTCGAACACACTGCCTCACAGTTTCAGAACGCAGACACTGTTTTACATAAACGAGCAAGGATATATATCCTGTAGGCATGTACGGTTGTTGATGGACATTAGGTTGGACATGGAAATACGGAAAAACTCTTCAAACACCATACATTTTACACATTTTTCCTTGAAAAATCCATCCTAATATACTTTTTATCATCGAATGCTTGTTGCGAATGTATGTTGAACATGTACAAGGCAACGAAAATAGAAGAACATGCAAATAACGGCAACAGAATTATACCAATTTTCCAATTAACAAGTGGCCCAAAAATCTCTATGTGTGTGTATCGCAGATACATGCAAATACACACAAAGGATACATATGTACTTTGGATAAAAATATACCATGTCGGCAGTTTGTCTTTCTGTCGGTCTTCTTTCTGGGATTATCGTAGCAACACGGCGTACAGAGAAATAAAAGACAACAAGTGAATAAGCGGTAAGTTCGGCCGGGCCGAACTTTGGATACCCTCCACCATAGTTATATTGACAGGTACTATAAATGAAAATATAGGAAACATACCAAAAAGTGGACCTATACCGACATTTCTAAAAACGGATTATGTAAACCATAATAAAAATTTTCGAAATTTTTAAAGGATAATTATACCCTCAGCCTTATGGCTAATGAGGGTGTATACACTTTAACACGATGCAAATGTGCCTCATCGAAATTTGGACCAAATCCGTTTCAGAAAATTTAGATTTCATCCGAAGTTTGCCCATCTTATTATATCTTCCAAGCTTAGTTCAAATTCGAAGATGGGGAATATCGGTCCACTCCTTCTGGAACTCCTTCTAAATGCGGCTATAGTTCACTACCGAACCTTACGTTCTAATTTTTTATCTCTCTATCCTCCGCAGTTGAAATGATTACAAAAGGGTCTTAGAACCAAACCCAAAACGCGCAACAAATCAGATAACTATTTTAATATAAAAAAGGGGGTTATATGGGGACTACCCCAAAAAGGGGGCGAATATTAATAATTTTTGGTAGGGAGATTTGTTACCATATACGACTACAAAATTCCAAATTGCAGCAAATTCGGTTGAAAAACGCGCTCAAGAACCCAAAATACCGAAAATTTGGGGTACCCTTATATGGGGGCTATCCGAAAAAATGTACCTATATACATAACTTTTTTGTAGAGAGATTTGGTACCTATTAAGAACTCAAAATACTAAATTACAGCCAATTCGATGGAAAAATACGATCAAAACCCCCAAAATACTGAAAATTAGGAGGTACCGTTATATGGGGGCTACCAGAAAAAGTGGACCTATATTTATAATTTTTTGTGGAGACATTTAGTACCCAATAAGAACTCAATGTACCAATTTTCAGCGTATTCGGTTGAAAAACGAGATCAAGAACCCCAAAATACCGAAAATTGGGAGGTACTGTTATATGGGAGCTATACCTAAACGTGGACCGATATATCCCATCTTCGAACTTGACCTGCCTGCAGACAAAAGACAACCCTATGCAAAATTTCAGCATCCTATCTCAATTCCTTCAGAAGATAGCGTGATTACAACAGACGGACGGACAGACGGACGGCCATCCGTCTTAGAATTTTACCCTGATCAAGAATATATATACTTTATAGGGTCGGAAATGAATATTTCGATGAGTTACAAACGGAATGACAAAATTAATATACCCTCCATACTATGGTGGAGGGTATAAAAAGGAACATTATAATACCCCAACCCCCACAACTTCTTTATAAATACTGATACATAAATACTGAAACCCTTGCAAGGATAAATGTTGGAAAGTCATGTTCACTATGTAAGAAAACTATGATGTTCAACTTTAAGTCGGATAATTAAAAAAAAAGCAAAAAACATTGGAAATTGTTTTCATAGTTGGGTATCGATATGTATACGTATAATATCAGTCAACAACGTCAGTCCACAAATTCGGCCACACTATGAATTAAGAAGATGAAGCTTCGTTAGGTTCTGCCGGACCGATCAAAATGGCTAAAATCGATCGGGACATTTATAGATGATCTATGCCATGTTAAATTGCTGCCAGGAGAAAAAAATGCTACCAAAATATATACACTCAGTTCGAAAAAAATCTTTAAAAATCGATAGTTTTGTACTTATATGAACCTATAACTACTCAAGAATATTTCATTGAAATTTCAAGTGAAAATCTCAAAAACATTTCAAGATATGACCGATTTATTATGTCAACATCGAGGGACGGCCGACGTGCTTCTCAAACTTTTTTTCTCGAAACAGTGTTTTTACGATTGGCGGGCACGATAACTCAAAAACTATAGAACTAGGATAAATTCAATTAGTTAAGATTTTCCATATTTTTCAGTTAGGTCTGCCGTTTGCTAATTTTCGAGCGAACTCAATAATCCAGTTCACGCCAGAAATTTATTACCAATGAAGCCACCCACCCCACGAGGAAAATTAAATTGGCGAGACTTCTGATGTAAGGAATAATGGGACAATATACCAAAAAGTAGACCAATATAGTATAGAAATTACCGAACATTTTGAGTTATATGATATATTATATGATAGAGCATGCTTAACTATAGACCGTAAAAGCTCATTTTCGTTTGTGCTAGGTCTAAATGCGGGCCGATATTATTCATTCTCGAACCTGACGTTCTAGTTTATCTTAATATCCTTCGAAGTTAGAATGATTATAACAGATAACTAAATCGTCATAGAACACCCTACTTTGTTCGGTATAAACTGACAATTTCGAGTACAGAATATCCCCCATTCTATGGTGGAATTTGGCTATATAGGAACAACCCCAAAACGGCGAACCAATCAGTCAACTATTTTCATATAAACAAGTTAGGCCCCGACGAATTTTTTATACCCTCCACCAGGGACGTACGTAGGTGAGCGGCCTTGGTAGTGACAGCCATTTGGTGACATATTTTTATTTGATAGTGTGGTTTGATAGCCAATGAGAATACATATACCAAATAACAGCCAATTCGGTTGAAAAAAGTGTCCAATATTCTTAAAATACCGAATTAGGTCAATATAAATAATTTTTAGTGCGGAGATATGGTGATACCGTTATGAGATCCCAAAATACCAACTTACAGCCAATTTGATTGAAAAACTTGTCAAAAATCCCCATATTATGGTCGCTACCCTCTAACGTGGGTCAATATTAAAAATAATTCGTACGGAGATGTGCTATAAATGAGAACCCAAAATACCAAATTACAGCCAATTCGGTTGAAAAAAACGTGTCCGTTATATGGTGACTACCCTGAAACTTGGGACAATACTAATCATTTTTGGTACGGACATGTGTAATATAATGAGAACCTAAAAAACAAAATTGCAGCCAATTCGGTTAAAAAGCGTATCCAAAATCCCCTAAATACAGAATATGATGGGTACCGTTATATGGTTGCTGCCATGAAACTTGGTGAAACAATGAAAATACAAAATACTAAATTACAGCCAATTCAATTGAAAAAAGTGTCCAAAATACCGAATATGAGGGGTACCGTTATATGGGGGCTGCACCAAAAAGTGGACCGATATATCCCATTTGCAATACCAAACATTCAAGGAGTACTAGCTATGTCTGTGCAAAATTTCAGAGGTCTATCTGTAATATTGTGATCTATATCGGGATTTCAACGGAATGAAAAATTTAATATACACTCTACCTCATTGTGGAGAATATAAATTAGTTTGAAATTATTATATTTAGATATCGGTATAAATATAATATCATTCAACAAAGTCAGTCCACAAATTCGGCAACACTATGATTTATGATGTTAAAACTTCGTTAAGTTCTACCGAACCGAACTTTTTATAGCCTCCGAATTGACCGGTATCAACAACCCAATTTTTTCCTTAAACTTACCTTCTGAGTTTAAAATGCCGCTGGGGCCATAAAAATAGTTGAATGAAACGGGACGTTAATATATGTTAAAAAATTTGTGAGGAAATATTTTACACTCCAAGAACACTGAATGCAAAATTAGTCCACTTCGATTGGAAAAATGTACTGAAGGCAATAAAAATTTTAATGCAGCCATGAAATGGGAACTATAAAGAAACAGCCAAAAATTTTAAAACCAGATTTAAACAAACACCATAGCAAAAAATTCAAAACCCAGCCAGAGTTTTACTTTTGCCGTCAGATTTTGGCGGTCGCGTTTGGTTATCGATTTTAGTGTTTCACTGTGTAATAAGTCACTGCCTTTGTAGTGGCACATGATTGTAAGCTTAATATAGCCACTTATAGAATCATAGATTCTGGGAGGGCCAATGTCATATATTCTGCTTTCTTTTTTAGTTACCCAACCCAACATCTAAGGGCTAGGTTTTTGTGATTTTTGGGTGTTGTTCTTGTTGTTTTTGGCAGTGTAGTTTATTTCGGTTAGTTGGCAGTCATTTGTTTTCAATGGTAGACCACAGTGTTGTTTAGGACTTGCAATCTGTTTCAATATAAACGAACATAAGCGTTGATATTCTTGGGGGACAATTCTCCAAACAACAAACAACAACCACTACGACAACAAATGTCCTTATTTCAAATAATATTTTCTTATGGTGGGTGGTTGAATGGTATGAATATGTAAAAAGTACTAGCCATGATTTTGGTATCCAGTCATGTTTATCATCATCATGGTCGTCATCCACTTTCGTTGTGTTAAAAGTAAAGAGGGGAGAGAAAAAGGAATAATAACAAAACAACAACAACAATGCTACAACAAGGACATTGAGGATGCTGATGATGGTGTTTTGTTGGTGTTGTTGTGGCTGGTTTCTATATCCCCCAGAGTGTCATAATTCTTGACGAGCTCATCTTTTACTTAAGTTTTACATAATTTCATGTTGAATTTGCGCACAGTTGAATTCGTATTTACCAACGACGATGATGATGATGATGATGGTGCCAATGGACGAGGATGATGACGAGAGGAGGTAGTGTTGTTGCTTGTGGTGTTCCTCAGAGAATTCAACTACAAATTGCAAACGGCCCACAAGTCTTTGTACGCTGCTCATTCAACATGGCCTTCCTTATTTGGAACAATGTGTTGTTGTCAAGCATGTTGAATCTTGGCCATGATGATGATGTTGCTGCTGCTGCTGCTGACAATGAAAGTGGGGAGTGAATGCTATAGACGATGACATTAGCCAGCTGACTAAACCATGTAATTGACTTTATATTGAATTTAACAGATTTAATTTAAATTTTAAAACAAGCAATGATCCTTTGAGTCCTTTTGGTCATATCCAATGCATGTTTGTTAGTATGTGTTTGCTTCCAAAAATAGGAGATTATATGCAGGGTATTGAATATGGAAATGAATTAAACTACATTACAATTTAATTGGTACTTTTTTTTGTAAAATAGAGAAGAGATCACAGAGGATTCATTGAAATTCGAAATATTTAATACACGTACACAGAAAAAAAGAAATAATTCGTATATTATATGAAAAGTGTTTAGAAAGTGTTGCCAATATCGGGATTTCTACATTTTATTAATGTAATTCATAAAACTTAAAATAAACTCTTTGGTGTTGTGTTTGTGGAAGCGGTTTTTCCATAGCACAGAAATTATTTATTGTTTTGATTCGTATACCCTCTACCAAAAGATGGAGTGTAAATTAAACTTGTGATTCCGTTTGCAACACCTCGAAATATTCACCAGATACCCCACAGAGTACATATGGTCTTGATCAGATTAAAATTCTATGTATATTTACGCATGCCCGTCTGTCTTTCTGTCGGTTGAAATCACGATAGAGATCGCAATATTTAAGATAGAGCTGTGACATTTTGCACAGTTATTGCTTGTACTCCTGAGATGGTTGGTATTGCAAATGGGTGTAGCCCCCATATAACAGTACCCCCCAATATAAGGAATTTTGAACACATTTTCCAACCGAATTGACTGTAATTTGGTATTTTGTATTCTCATCTCCGTTTTATTATAGTCCAACTATTGGTTATTTTGGGAATTCCAATCATATTTTTCTCACATATTTTTCAGTATGTTCAAGATCCAATCATAACATGTTTTTTCTCCTAGGAGCCCCCATTAAAGTTATATATTTTAGTTGTCACCCTCATGGTGGAGGGTATAAAAAGTTCTGCCGTGCCAAACTGAACATCGATACAAAACAAAATACATTTGTTTTTGTCAAAAGAGAGGGGAGAAAATGATCGCAAATAGTGCTAAAGTGCAGCGAAGTATGAATAAGTTTTGATATTAATGAAATGTTTACATTTTTTCTCTTTTGAAAAAATAGCGACTTTTTCATGTTTATGAGCATTTTTACATGTATTCTAAGCGTATATGTCCAATATGGAAAAATTAAAATTTGTTAAAATAGGACTAAGCTGAAATGGATGGATGAAGTTACAAAGTAAATATAAAAAATAATATTTAAGGCGTTCGTAGGTATCCCGGGCTCCAGTTTAGAATTGTAGGAATTGTGGATATTTTCATTTGTAGGTCTTAGTTAATTTTCAAAAAATCCCAAAGGAAGTTGAGACTTTTAAAATATAGCGACTTTTTCATGTTTATGAGCATTTTTACATGTATTCTAAGCGTATATGTACAATATGGGAAAAATTAACAATTGTTAAAATAGGACTAAGCAGAAATGGATGAATGAAGTTACAAAGTAAATATAAAAAATAATATTTAAGACGTTCCTAGGTAGCCCGGGCTCCAGTTTAGAATTGTAGGAATTGTGGATATTTTCATTTGTAGGTCTTAGTTAATTTTCAAAAAATCCCAAAGGAAGTTGAGACTGGGCATATGTTAATGGACACCGTCATGAATGTCAGCCGGAAGAAGAATCCACCATTACTGACTTTTGGTGGCAGTTTGTCAATTTCTGACTTTTGAAGACCATACTTTACATTCTGTGCTATTAAATCAACAGAAGAATACTGATTGCCTCAAAAATCTGATATTAATTTTGAATTGAATCGACCACTTCAAAAGTTGTGGACATATCTTCGTCCGTCACAATAGTCCGTTCAGGAGGTCGTCGCTGATTAAGATCATTTTCAACTTTAGGAGTATTTTACAGTATTTCCTGCAAGGACGGAATCAACAGCGATTTTATCCTGTTGCACTAATTTGCAATTGCAAATGATCTTAATTAAAATGTCATGTGAAACAAGACCTTGCGCAGTATGACTTTGGAGATAATGGTTTCAACTTCGCACAATTTAAATGGTTTCGGCTGGGATTCTTCCATCATCAGGGAGATAAATTATCAATCTATTAGCTGGAGGCTTGTGATTTCCGATGAAGTTATTTATTGAAAACTAGCATATGCCACACATTAATATCGATCATAAATTAAATTTGAGTATTATTTAGTACCAAATTTCATGATTCGAGTTTTAAAGGTTCACACAAAATCAAATTTTACCAAATTTAGTTCCATTTAGCAAACATTATTTTCATAAGTACCTTCCTCAACTATCTAACAGAACTTCCTGCATACCCCGATCCTCACACAATGATTCCAAATCCAAGTTTCCAGATACCACCGTTATCGGTTCACCCACAATTCAAATTGTACCAAATTTAGTACACAGTAGTACGAATTTCCAAAACCTCCTTCTTACCCCAAACCAACACTCCCACAGTGATCCTAAATCCAAATTTCAGGATTCCAACACTATCGATTCACCCACAATTCAAATTGTACCAAATTTAGTACACAGTAGTACCAATTTCCAAAACATCCTACATACCCCAATCCTATATCTCCAAAGCGATCCTAAATCAAAATTTCATTATTTCAACTCTATAGCTTCACCCAGAATTTAAATTGTATCAAATTTAGTACGCATTAGTACAAATTCTAAAACTTCCTACATATTTCAATTTTACACCTCAATAGTGATCCTGACTCCAAATTTCATCATTCTAGCTCTATTGGTTCACCTAAAATTCAAATTGTACCAAATTTAGTACCACTATGAACTTCGAAAAACCCAGCCTTATCCGTCACCTTTGGACCAAGAGTGACCCTCACTCAAAATTTCAAGATTCTAGCTTCAGCCGTTTCGTCTGGACGTTGATGAATCGTTAAATCAGTCAGTCAATCACTTTACTTTTTTATTTGTATAGATAATTACAATTTAAAGCTCAAACCTGCCAATAAAATTACAAAGTCTCTTACATGTATTCATTATTTATAATTCAAAAAGGTGGATACTAAGTGTTTCAATGTAAGAACCGTTAAAACCAATTTCATTTAGTAAATTCATATAAATAAGTCTAAGGAACTACTTTAGACATTGCTTCTAGCTCATATATGATTGGGAGCCACAAAGATTTTGTGAAGCCATTCCTGTTAAGAGCACTGAAGTCTAAGTATTTCTATATATTCTAGGAGAAATTAAAGGATACGAATGTGTCCACATGTTCTATTTAGTCGGCTTGCATTTGGTTATATTGACATAGTTCTCCATGTTTTCAAAATTTACTTCATTGTTTATTTTTTCAATGTTCATTCATGTGCATCGCTTAAAATACAAGCAAACAATTTTTTAATCAAGACAAAGCCAAAATTTTTTCCAAAAATGTATACATTTCATTAATATCAAAACTATTTTCCTGCTTCGCTCTACGTTACCACTATTTGCGTTCATTTCCTCTCTCCCTCTCCTTTTTTGACAAAAACAAATGTGTTTTGTTTTGGTATCGTTCTCTGTCTCTCTCCACACTTGATGGTTGTTAGTTTTGTTTGTTTGTCTACTGTTTCTCTAGTTAACAACCGCTGTCTCTACTCACACTCGATTGTGTCTAGTTTTGCATTCCATTGTTTCTTTATTTCAGGCACTGCTACCGACCCCTGCATTAGTATTACAAAATTCGCATATGTATTTTCCAATTCATTTCGATATAAATGCCAAATACAACATAATAAATAAGTACGAGCAACAAGCTCAACCGAATGTTTAACATTGTATAGGATTGTTATTATGACACAAAATAAGAACATGATTGCAAAAATAAAACAAAGATGGAAACAAAAAATCAGAATAGAGAAATCAAAACTACTAAATAGTTTATGTTCCATAGAAAACCAGCACCATCAAACACAACCCCAAAGTTGTTTTTTCGCTCCCTCTCTCTATCTCTGACGAGATACCAGTATTTAAAATTTTATGAATTGCATTCATCAAATGCAGAAATCCGGACATTGACAACACAAGTAATCATATATTGGCTCAATCTGACAATGCCACATTGGCATTCATTTATTTTGGAGCGGAACAAAATATCACCAGGTCTCCATGATCTGACCTTATGTATGTCTTGTTTGGCACCCAAATTTGCATCTTTCAAAGCTCATTAGGATAAATAGGTAAAATAAAACAACTTCCAAACAATAAATAGGTAAAATAAAACAACTTCCATTCATTATTTTTCAAATATTTTTTCTTTCCATACAAAATTTCCAAAAACAATTTTTGCTGTGTTTTTTATACTCATGCCTATTTTATTTCAATTAATTAAATTGTCTTGAATTTTGTTTTTATACCCTCCATCATAGTATGGAGGGTATATTAACTTTGTCATTCCGTTTGTAACACATCGAAATATTCATTTCGATGTGTTACATTGATCAGGGTAAAATTCTAAGACGATCTAGCCATGTCCGTCCGTCTGTTGTAATCACGCTATCTTCTGAAGGAATTGAGATAGGGTGCTGAAATTTTGCACAAAGTTGTCTTTTGTCTGCAGGCAGGTCAAGTTCGAAGATGGGATATATCGGTCCACGTTTAGGCATAGCTCCCATATAAGGGTACCCCCCAATTTTCGGTATTTTGAGGTTCCTGAGCGCGTTTTTCAACCGAATTCGCTGAAATTTAGTACTTTGAGCTCTTATTGGGAAGCAAATCTCCCTACTAAAAATTATAAATATAGGTCAATTTTTTCTGGTACCCCCCATATAACGGTACCCCCAATTTTCGGTATTTTAAGGTTCTTGAGCGCGGTTTTCAACCAAATTCGCTGAAATTTGGTACTTTGAGCTCTTGTTGGGAAGCAAATCTCCCTACTAAAAATTATAAATATAGGTCAATTTTTTCTGGTACCCCCCATATAACGGTACCCCCAATTTTCGGAATTTTAAGGTTCTTGAGCGCGGTTTTCAACCGAATTCACTGAAATTTGGTATATAGGGTTCTTATTGGGTACCAAATTTACCCACTAAAAATTATAAATATAGGTCCACTTTTTCTGGTAGCCCCCATATAAAGGTTCCTCCCAATTTCCAGTTTTTGGGGGGTTTTGACCCGATTTTTTCACCGATTTGGCTGTAATATTATGAGTCCCTAATAGGTACCAAATCTCCCCACAAAAATTATGGATATAGGTACCCCCAATTTTCGGTATTTTGGGGTTCTTGAGCACGTTTTCCAACCGAATTCGCTGCAATTTGGTATTTTGTAGTCGTATATGGTAACAAATCTCCCTACCAAAAATTATCTATATTCACCCCCTTTTTGGGGTAGTCGCCATATAACCCCCTTTTTTATATTAAAATAGTTATCTTATTTGTTCCGCGTTTTGAGTTTGGTTCTAAGTCTCTGATGTAATCATTTCACCTGCGGAGGATATCGAGATAAACAAGTAGAACGTAAGGTTCGATAATGACCTATAACCCGCATTTAGACCTAGCCCCTGTATTGAGGTTCCAGAAGAAGTTGACCAATATTCCCCATTTTCGAATTTGAACTATGATTGGAAGAAATAATAAAATGGACAAAGTTTGGATGAAATCTAAAGTTTTTGAAACGGATTTGGTCCAAAGAAACATGGGGTCTAGAACCAATATTTCGATTAGCCACGTTTTCACCGTGTTAAAATGTATATTCCCCCAATATCGGTAAATCTGAGGGTATAATTATCCATTAAAAACTTCTGAAGTTTTTATTTTTGCTTACATAATCCCTTTTTAGAAATGTCGGTATAGATGTTCCCTATATTTTCATTTCTAGTACCTGTCAGTATATATATGGTGGAGGGTATTCAAAGTTCGGCCCGGCCGAACTTAACGCTTTTTCACTTGTTGTTGTATATTTTCATTCGCCTGGCTGGTCTAATACATTTTAATTAATATTCATTTAAATGAACATTAATACATTCTGCTAAATAATAATAATAGCAACAACAACTATGTATCCGATAAACAACACCAAAAATAATTCAACAATGGAGTGAGAAAAATTGTTATCGCGTTAAAAATTAATTTCGCATTTAAATTGTTGCTTTGGGGATGGAAGCATGGCGAATGGCAACAACACAAACAAAAAACTGCAAAGTTAGGCTTGGTTGGATGACTGCAAACAACCAACAATGGTTAAATGTTTTTACTAGGTGAGTGCCGCGCCTGGCTGGTTGGTCGGTCGAAGGCAACAGCTGCAATGCTCTTTAAACGGCATGCAACAGCAAATTGTGATAGTATGGCAACAATTCCCTTAACAGTCTATTTTAAAGTGGCCCGAAAGCCGACTAACTGGTCTGACTTATGATTTGCTAAAAATGAAAAAAAAAAAAACAGAACAGAACAGAACACTCACACTAACGAATTCAGCTGCTGGCGTTTGTTTTTTCTCTACCACAATTGAAATTTGTATTCCCCCAAAAAAAGTGAGTTAACACCATCGCTTCGATGTTGTTTGCTGGTGGCAAATATACATTTCATTTTTTTAATGTAATCAACTTATGTTATTATTATAGGGAATTTAGTAACAAAATTTGATCTAATCAGAAAGAATTTAGTTTCAAGTTAAATAGAAATTAATCAAAATTTTAGTTTACACATGTAACGTTGTATAGCGGCTTTTTTTTAAAACAGTGCTCTGTAGTAATGGAAACACAATCTGTGGAAATGTATTGACTAGCTCCTTCAACTTTATCCCTTATCTATAGATGTTCAAAAACTAGATTTGAGAAATATTTTCTTTTCTATTCGACATTAATAATATTTTAGAAAATATCACATATGTGCACACAGTGGCTCAAATAAAACTGGGACAGAATTTACAAATATTTGTAATAGAAAACATATGTGAATGATGGCATGGATCGGGCAGCAGATTTAGAATATTCCTAAGCTATGTGTCCCAAAGCTGATTGCCATGATGTTGCACTATTTTAAAAAGGATGCCAATCCTGAAACAATTCGAAACGTACTCAGAAGAAATAACTTTCATGGAAGTGTGACTCGAAAAAATCTGTTAATAAGCGCAAAACCAAAGTAAAGATTTGTCATTTTGGAATAAAGTTTTATTTGCCGATGAAAACATATGTCTGGAGGAGACCAAATGAAGAGATCCGAAAATGTAATTTACGAGCGACCGTTAAGCATGGTGATGGATCGATTATGGTATGGATAAAATTGGCGATAATTTATCCATCTATCAAGACAACGATCCAAAACACAAAACCTTGAATGTGAAAGTTTAGCTCATATACAACTGTCCCCATGTGTTGGAAACACCAGCACAATCACCCGATTTGAACCCAATCGAGCATCTGTAGAGTCATCTGGAAGATCGGTTGAAAAAATATCCGCATATATATAACAAAACATAGAGAGATTCATAAAGTAAGAGTGGGCTAAAATTGAACCTTCGTATTGTCTACACCTGATGAAGTCGATTCATGGAAGACTATCCGCAGTTAAATCGAATAAAGGCTTAACTCCGAAGTATTAGAGTTCAGAAAAGAGTCTCAGTTTTATTTTGAACCACTGCATGATAAAAAATTTTGTAAAGTAACTGGAGTTAATTTTGGTTTAAATCGAATTTTTATGTAAAAAAAATAAATATTTGGTTAGAATTTTTTGACATAAAAATTCGATTTAAACCAAAATTAACTCCAGTTGCTCTACAAAATTTTTTATCATGCAGTGGTTCAAAATAAAACTGAGACTCTTTTCTGAACTCTAATACTTCGGGGTTAACCCTTTATTCGATTTAAATATCAACAAATTTTAGAAAGGATACTTTCTACACATTGAGAACTCTCTGTGCCAGATTACAGCCAATTTTCCATACAAGTAGTTGTTTTGACATAAAACAACCAATTGACCTAAATTTTGACGACCTAGTCTAAATATTGACGCAGAACAGCAATGTTAATTCCTACAACCCAAATATACATATACGATGCCATGATGTGGTCAATAACGTCGCACTGTTTAAAAATATAGAGATTTCTTCCTTTCGATTATACATATTATGCCTTCCATCGGAAAAAAGGCAACAACCAGAATCAGCCATTAAATGGTGCAGATTAATCTACATCATTGCAACGCACTCATCCAGGAACCATATCACTGCATTGCCAAGGTTACTGGCTTGAGTGCCAAAAATTACGCGATTTTCACCGACTACACTCGAGAAGAAGGTAAATTTAATGCTTCTTTCAAATTTCAGCCATAGTGGTATGACGACAGTCAGATTTGGGTTAACAAGAGACCCCTCATAGTCTCTGTTCTGGACCCACCCCGAACGGAGTTATGTAATCTGCTGGAGGAATGAACGACATGGGTGAACTGGTCATTGGATGTGATGCCAATATCCGTCATTTTCACTTGGGAAGTAGTGCCACCAATCCAAAATGTGAATCCATATTTTATTTTATACTTACATGTAATCTGAGGATATGTAATAGGGGCAACACAGCGACGTTTGTAAATAGAGTGATAGGCGTAGTCATTGACATAAGCCTCAAGCTAAAACAGAATTCCCGTTCTTTGGTCGTAAAAATTTCAGAACGGTTGAGGATTTTGAGAAAATCATGAACAAGGTCACAGGTATGGTGGTCAAATCATCTTGCATCCTTGAGAAAAGCTGCTCGAAAATCGAACAACAGAGCTAGTAAGACGAAACATAGAAACAAAAAGGCTTAACGTGTCTTTGAGTAAAAGAATCGGCCAGATTTCGCAGAGTAATATCTAAAGATCCAACAATGAACGTGGACAAACTCCGGCAGAGAGACTCTTGATATTTTATAATCGACCCTGGTTGTATGGATCAAAACGACAGGTGCATCATATACGTCGGCATACGATTAGAACCAAGGAGGAGGAGAAGCTGATAGGCTATAAGGTACCCACAGCAGGTAATGACAATAAATAGCTTTCAACCCTACAAATCCCCAGGAACATGCCTAAATCAAAGGCAAATCTGCGGATACTGCATTACATGAAGTTGTCTCGAAAAAAATCGAAAAAATACAGAGACACATTGACTACGTTTCTCGATATGGAAAGAGCCTTCAATAACGTGGAACTGGAAGGTATCCATTCTGCTTTCGAACGTTCAAGTGCCTCCTAAACGGATTGTATTGATAGAAAGCAGCTTTATCAATTCATCTATTGGAGAGAGTTCCGGGAGGAAATCTGTCAAAAAAAGAACATCGTAGGGGGAGTACTATTTCCTCTGCTATGGTTTCTGGTGATAAATGAGATACTGATGAAATTCGATCATCTTAGGGTGAAGGTGGTAGCCTTAGTCTTGTTAGTCAGCGGGAAATTTCTGTCGATTATTTCTGATATAGTGCAGTGTGCCTTGCTAACTCTGTTCAACTGGGCCTAGACCAATGGCCTTGGAGTAAACCCAACGCAGACAGAAATGGTACTCTTCACTATGAAACATAAGATCCCAAGCATCCATCTGCCATATTTGGCAGATGGATGCTTGGGATCTTATGTGTACCTTGGTACAGGCCTTGACCATAAGCTAACGTGGAACAGAAATGTTGAGGAACGCAAGGTTTATTATCACTGTACTTTTGCAAGAACTCTATAGGTCAGTGTTGAACAGAACTAAATTAAGAGTAGGTGCGTGAGAGCGTAACTGAGAGATCATCAACAAAAATGACTGACGTAAAGAGAGACAAAGAGAAAACGTGTTTGGCAATCACCGCTATCGTACTATTTTGTGCATTAGTGCTATAGGTAGAAGTTGGGAACTAGAACCTGAGAGAGCCAGCAACAGATGATCAGTAGAAACTGGATGTCAGATTTCAAAAACTATCTGGCCAGAGCTCTCACACCGTAGAACTGCAGGATGAGATCTCTCACATCCAAATGGGATATTAACGAAGTTGGCTATTACCGTTTATGTGACGATGAATAAGAGCTGTAAACTATTGAAAATATACTCTGTAGATGTCTATCGCTATGTAGCAGAAGATATCAACTGTTTGGACAGTATAAAATTGATACTCTAGCCCTCTTTTCCGGAATAGACCCCAAAAAGATCATTAGCTTTGTTAAAATACTGTCATGGCTAAAATAACAAAAAAATATACACTCTTAAAATCTTCTTATATCCCTTTTCCGCTTTCTTCTATTCATCTCTTTTCAGCTACTCAGTATGGTAATAATGGGCAAATGTCTCCGTGTGATATGGCTGCAAATGGCGGCTGTACACCCATTAACATAACCTAAACCATTCGTATTTGGCAAAGTGTTATATGGTTATTTTTTTAATTGGATGCAGTTTAAAAAATGTTTACAAATATTTTAATTAATTTCCATTAACAAATTTAAACTCTTCATGATATGTTAATCGAAAATCTGGTTAATTGCCTTACACAGTTACTCTAGTCAATTAATACATACCGACATTAATTAAATGAATCGGCACTGCCGATAGTCATCTGCTATAATTATGCCATTTTTAATTAACATTCAATATTTTTATGAACTCGAAAAAAACGAAGTCTCTACTTGATTGTTAATTAACCGCCCTATATTGATTTCTTTTTTTTTTTTTTATTCATTCATTTTGTACAGAGTTGTCTGTGTATGGCAAAAGGGATTGATTGTATTTAATGTGAAATGAATTCCTTGTGGTACCACGCATCTGCCCTGCTGATTACGTCGAGCAGGCCGGCTGACTGGCTAGTTGTAGGCGAACATTTTAATTTGCGAATTGATTAAAATAGCGATTTCAACTTTTATTGGTAAATTGAAAATCAGTGATTTTCTCCTTTGTTTGTGTGTGTATGTGTGTGCATATAGTTAGTGTGTCTGTGTATAAATTTATTATTGCCAACTAAATTTTTATTGTTTATTGTCATTTAATAATAGTGTTTGTTGTTGTTGCTGGTCTTTGTGAGAACTGCCGCTGTTGATACCACAGCCAGCCACAATGGCAACGGCGATTATAATAATGGTTATTTACGAACGAACTCATTGTCGGTTTATGGCCAGACTTATATGGTGGGAAAGGACACTTAGACAAATCAGTGATCATAAAAATTAGGCTTGTAGAATGTTTACGTGTTAGATTGAAAGACTTCAGAGATACAAATATTGGTATCGATTTCAAGTGTCTAGTTGTGTGGCTCACTTTCAGTGTGATCCAATATATATTTCACGCAAATTGTTCATTTACACATTAAATTTTTCTCAGTGTACAATTATGGCAGTGTAAACGTTATTCACTTTCCACATTTTGTAATTTAGTTTTCATTTAATTATCGTTATTTTCCAATTGACTGGATTGAATCTACATTAAATATATATATGTACATACATATGTATATCTATATATTTATGTGTCTATGCATATGTGTTGATAATAATAACCACCCATAAATGTTTGCTTATTTTAATGTAACTTTTCAATAGTCCAATGCATAACATTTTATTTAAATTAAGGATTATAGTAGAGGATTACAGCGTTGTTTGTGCAGACAAACATACACAGCTACATGCATACGTAAATATGTAGTGATTTTGTTTCACACAATGCCATGTTAATGTTTTAATACAATATTGCATACATTCTTATTGGATTGCTATTTATGTTGATTCTAATACCATATATCACCAAATATTTTCTAAACCCTCCAAAGAAGAAAAAAATTGATCATGTTGAAGTGAGAACAGTACAAGCTTTTATTTAAGGAACCTAAAGACGTATATTGTGTTTTTGACATTGACCAATACCTTGAAACACCCATTGCGGACGACATAAAAAGCTGTATTTAAATACATGGACTGCCTATGAATTTGAGCCACAATTAAAAAATTAAAAAAAAAATAGAAAATTTCAAGTGAAATGCTTCGATAGGTTTTCTTGGATCTCATGTTCAGATTTAGCAAAAGTGGATTGTTTGTAAAGTTTGCATCTTATTTTCAAATAAAGGTGGGTGTAGAAAGTGTAACCACCAAGACCCATAATTGTTTCTGACGCATCCTTTTACAAATTATAAATATGCTATTGACCATGTAAAACGGAATACCATAAAGATGCGATAATAAGTACACAGGGAGAATGAATGATCGTATAGAACATATTATGGCAGGGATGCGAAATGAAATTATTCAAATTGTACTGGTTTTCAATAAAATGTGTACTTTTTTCTGTCCGATTGTACTTTTTATATATTTTTAAGTAAAGGTTTTATTGTTATTATCAATTAATAAAAGCATACATTAAGAATTAATTTGTATATACACATAGATAAGATGAGCACCTAAAAATTAACAAAAAAGTACAGTGTGGCCCAAAAAAGACTGAAGGATTAAAAATGGGTTTAAAATTGTCTCTTGCGGGTTATTTACTGGTTTTTGGTGATAAATCATGGCTACATATGTTGTGCAGAAACGCGTAAATATCTTATTTTTCTTATTCTTCTGGAAGGTCAATTATTACAACTCAACTAAAATATCGTCGTCATTTTAATGTCCGAACAGCACCCAGTCGCAACATGATTAGGAACTTAGTCTCCCGTTTTGATGAACATGGAAGAGTGTTAGATCTTCCAGGAAGAGGTCGATCTGTGCGCAATGAAGCAGTTGTGGAGGCTGTACGACAGAGTGTAAACGAAGATCCATCTGTCTCTACTCGTCGTCGTTGTACTCAATTGGGAATCTCCAGAACATCCCTGCAAAGAATTTTGAAGCGGGACCTTAAAATTTTCCGTATAAAATTCAAATGGCACAGCAACTGCTCCCCCAAGACCATCAGGCACGCCTGCAATGTGCTATTCGAATAATTTCCAGAAATTGTGATTTAGCTTGGCCTGCACGTTCACCAGATTTGACCGCTCCAGACTTTTTTTGTGGGGCTATTTGAAGGGAGTTGTGTATATCAATAAACCTCAAACAATTCAAGAGCTTAAGTACAACACTCAAGCTGAAATAAGCAACTTGGAATCAGAAACACTACGGACAGTAATGGAAAATGCGGTTAAAAGAACCAATTTTTGTTTGCAAGAAAATCGACACCATTTGAGAGGTGTTATATTTCACACTTAAATGTAAAAATTTCCATGAATTAAATATTTAAAAACTTAAATAAAATAAATACAAAAACAAAAAAATTCAGTTATTTTTAATCAATCTGTCCTTTTTGGGCCACCCTGTACACAAAAATTCAGTTGCTAAGTAAATATTTGTGTATACTCTCAGCCTTATGCCTAATATAATTCAAAATATAAGTGTATGTACCCTCACACTTTGATGCGGTGAAACCTATTATCTTTACTACTCCTTCTGGTGCCTCCCCCACGGAGGGTCAAATTGTCAATATTTATAAATCCAATTACAGGCTAATGGAATGCCCGATTTGAATTATATTTTGCACAACCTATTATCTTTACCAAGCCTATGGCATAACTGCGGCATATTCATCCATTCGTAACGACACCGGTGGATTTCATATTGTATGTTTAAGCACTTATAATACTTTTAAGTGAAAATAATTTGATACAATTTAGAAATAGTGCTAAATTAGTAATTGGGGAGCTATTGTATTTTTGTCTTCCAAATAGTGCTTAGTACAATTGTACCAACTTTTGCATCCCTGTATTATGGGTAATCCAGCTTTCGATATGTTTAAAGAACAAACGTAGAAAGTTAAAGTGCTCATTGAGACAATTTTATTGTAAGGAAGAGACATCTCCGAAATATTTTCGTTAGACGTATATAATTCGAAAAAAGGAAATTTGAGAGCGCTGTTGCGATATAGAGTGGATGGGGATGAAAAACTTAAAAAACATTCTACATACCTGAGTCCCAGAATACAGAACGAGTTAATAGAAATAATTGGAGAATACATTGAAGAAGTGAAAAGTGCTGTATTATTTTCAGTTGTAGCTGATGAAACTGCAGATAATTCCGGAAACGAGCAGCTATCAATATGTAGTAGATTTTTCGACAAGATATCTAGAAATGTCAAATAATGCTTCCTTCGCTACGTGGAAGTAGAAGGATCAACTATAATGGAGCGCAGGACATTATTATATTAAAATTCCCTTCTGCAGCTCATTGTTCCTCTCACATTTTAAATTTAAGTTTAAATGCAGTTTAAGTGCAGAGAAATTTAAAGTACATTTTCTACAATTTCGGAAGTTTGCTCATTTATTCTATATCTAAAAAATCGTGGATTTGTAGAAATCGGTTCAGATTTAGATATAGCTACCATAGATAGTTTCGTCCGATTTTATGTGAATGATAATTCTACATATCTTATGGGAGTTTTAATCTCAATATTTGTCCGATTGAGACAACAATTTTCACAGCGTACTGATATTACAAGAAGTTGACGTCCGTGAAGTTTTCTTGAAATCGTTTCAGATTTAGATATCCCATATATATTTTCGTCACATTTTATATAAATGGAGCCCCAAACTGCCAGAGTTTGTCCGACCCTCACTTTTTTGGGGTTGTGGCAAGTTTTTCAACCGACTTAGTTGCAATTTAGTATTTTGAGTTTTTATTAGATATCAAATCTTCCTACCAAATAGTATAAGTTTTGATCCCATTTATAGGATAGGCCCTAAATAACGGTTACTCCCAAATTTCGGTATTTTGGAGAGTTTGGACACGTTTTTTCATCCTAATTGGCTGCAATTTGCTATTTTGGGTTCTCATTGGCTGTCAAATCTCTCCACCAAAAATTCTCAATAACGTTAACTCCCAAATTTCGGAGAGCCTTTCAACCGAATTGAATATTCCTGCCGAAAACTCCCATAATCAAAGATTATTGGCGCGTTTTTTTCAATCAAATTGCCTCTAATTGGGAATAAAAACTTTCAATCAAAAATTTACCATGGTATTTTAAATGCCCACCTCATGGTGAAGGGTATAAAAATGGCTTTGACACATATTCTTTTGGAAGTTTAATATAAATAAAAATCTAACTTTCTGCTAACTTTCGAAAATATAACTTTCTGCGCTTCTTTATTCTGAGCCTGGCAATATTTCTCGATATTTGCAATCTCTTGACCGATTATAGGTCAACAGCTAAATATCATCTCAGCATCACCGAAAATTATATGCGTCGTCCTTGGCCATAAAAGGAACTTTATGTAAAATGTCAAAGCGATCAGCGCTACATTTCCATCCTCCAGTGGGGTAATAGTAATACTAAATAATATCATAAGACATAGACATCTTTAAATATGTATGTATAACTCCCACATCCGAGTACATCCAACAATGTAATCGATATTTATTTAAAGGTCAACCACTCCTATTGGATATACTATCAACTTATCGGGTCTATGTCCTTTAGGAGTAAATATCTACGCCCCAGAATACAAATTTGTTAATTTTTCACACAAAAGTCGGGGTCCATTTGACCCGCTAAATATTGACCGATCTTTATGAAAAAAGTTATGCTTATTCTTTGGCCAGATTATCTTCCTGGTGTTCGCGTCATAATTCTGACCTCTAGAGCTACCAGAAAAAGACACAAAAATAAAGTTTTTGGTCAATTTCATCCACATTTCATATTAACGGCTTTTCTTTGGCTAGAAGCGGTCCTACTTGCAAAAATTCGTGACCATCGGTCCATAACTGTGGTCTGTATCGTATTAACAAATTATAATGGAAAAGGGACTGGCAGACACGCATGTTTAGATCGACTCAGCTAGTCGAGATATGACGATCGATATACTTACAAACTCTTGGGGCTGCACAAAGCTATAATACCCTGACAACATAGTTGTGTAGGGTATAAAAAGCTTATTAATTTTAGACTTTTCTCAAGCTATAAAACTCATATTGTATGGAAGAATCATTGAAGTACAACTTTTTCACAAATATAAATCTTTAAAACAATTTCAACGCCTCAAGCTAAGCCATTTACATGTATTCAACTTCCGATTAGGGTTAACTCTTGACTACTGTTTAAATTAAGTAATTATTTTCTAATTTAAATATTTATTTTTTATTTTTCATTCAAAAATGTATTTAGGTTGCTTATTAAATTTTAATTATTGGCTATCAACAATTTGATTAATAACCAACAGGCAAATTAATATTTTTTGTTTTTGGATTTCCATAATCCCAATTCTAAAGCATACGCATTTGTTCCGCTAAAAAAATACTCAAATCCATCGTAGAGATAAAGGCCTTATAAAAATATGAATGAATAAGATGTTACATGCATATGCATAGAAAACATATAATGCTATATGATTGTGGTCGTATTCGATTGATTTTGTGTATGTATTGTGATGCTATCGTGGGAAACTTGACTATCGATTTTAGTCAATAGACTTTGTAAGCTCTGTTATAAAAAAATGTGTGGAGAAACATATACTTGTTATGTGTCCAATATAGTTTCAATGATGTTTATATGATGGTCAAGAGACCGTCAAAATTGGTCGCCATAAGCGATAGAAATTAAAGACCAGAACTTTTTCGGGACTTTTGGGTACCAATATGTCGTTATAAACATAAATGGATAACCAAATGTCGTTAAAAACAATTTAGACTATATAGTATTCGTCCAGATATCCGAAGATATCCCCATTCCTACTACAAATTGACATTGATCCATTGCTTATTAAACTCCTCTATAAACATAAAAAATGTAATGAATATTCTCAACATTTTGCAGTCTCAGTCTACTGCTACAAATTTGTATTGCTTGCAATTTTATTCGTTAACATTCTGTTTTACTGAGCTAAACTGTTAACACAGCGGGCACAGTACCATCTTGCCGCCACAAAAACACGCCTATTAGAATATAAACACCTTTTCAGCGTCAAAGATCGTTATAACGCCCCCTAACAATAGGTAGAAGACAATGCAAACATCAAACTACCATTTCTGACTCAAAGTGGAATGTGTATTTCACTTTGACGGCTACAGACCAACAAAAAAAGTAAAAAAGGAAATTATCTACCATTAGTCATTTGCTATGTAATTTAGAATACGGCTAATTTGAGAAGTGTAGCAATAGACGAAAATGTTTAGTGGCCCATAATTAAGTTGAAATAATTTAGAAAAAATATTTTCATTTTGTTGCACAAAAAAATGAAGACGTTTCATTTGTCTGCAGTCGTCGGTTTGTTTCTATTTTAATAATCATTTGTTTTGTTTTGTTTTTTCTCTGATGTCTTCCACCGACAAGTCTTCACAGCCGTCGAAATCATTTGTAACAGGGCCCATACAATACAAACAAACAAAATGAGCCGCATCGAAATTCAAACAAGAAAAAATAGAGAATAAATTGGCCGGTAGCAGTTTAATGAAATTGTTACAAGTATGTGATGGTAAAGAGAATAACCAAGTGGAGAAAAAATAATTAAGCCAATTTTGTTGTAGCTTTCCATGGCACAGTGTTTCGTGGTCAAAGATGATTGGGCGCCAGCTATTCGTAATGTGTATGCATGAGCGGATATAATGCATAGGTCCAGCAAAAGGTCGGATTCAGTAGAATTTTAGCTCGACATTTACATACAATAATTTGGCAAAGTAATCGTTTGATCCACGATACTATCGCTGTGACAAATAATACTGAAACATTGCAATATTGGATCCATTGAAACATTGCATAATTAGATAATTAGAGCAAAGTGTTTATGAAATAAACACTTAGGATTTCGGGGTCGCTGATTATGATTCTGCAAAAAAAAAAGTAAAAATTTAATAGGTTGCACCGATTTTTTTTAAATTACACCTATTGTGTAGAACAATGGCCTCTGGTTACATATTTGAAATCAAATTTTGAAAATAAACATGTGAAAAGGCGTGAAGTTCGGCCGGGCAGAACTTTGGATACCCTCCACCATAGGTAAAAACTCGTGTACTCGTGTACAACTCAAAGTCCCCATATTTTAAATATACCCTCCACCATGACAGGTACTTGAAATGAAAATATAGGGAAAATACCAAATAGTGGACCTATACCGACATTTCTAGAAACCGATTTTGTAAACCACGAAATGGATAATTATACCCTCAGCTTTATGGCTAATGAGGATGTATACACTTTGACACTGTAAAAATGTGCGTCATCGAAATATTGGTTTTATACCCCATGTTTCTGTGGACCAAATTAGTTTAAGAACATTTTTTCATCCAAACTTTGCCCATCTTTTTATTTCTTCCAAACTTAGTTCAAGTTCGAATATGTGGAATATCGGTCCACTCCTTCTGGTACCTCCCACACAGAGGGTAGGTCTAAATGCGGGTTATAGTTCATTATCGAACCTCACGTTCTAGTTTTTTTTATCTCGATATCCAGGTGAAAAGATTACAACAGAGTCTTAGGAACAAACCCAAACATTATTATAATATAAAAATGGGATTATATGGGGACTACCCCAAAAAGGGTCGAATATTGATAATTTTTGGTTTAGAGATTTGTTACCATATACGACTACAAAATACCAAATTGCAGCCAATTCGGTTGAAAAACGCGCTCATGGGTGCTACCGAAAAATGGACCTTTGTTCATAATTTTTTGTGGAGAGATTTGGAACCTATTAAGAACTCAAAATACTAAATTACAGCCTATTCGGTGGAAAAATACGATCAATACCCCGAAAATACTGAAAAAGCTACCGTTATATGGGGGCTACCAGAAAAAGTGGACCTATATTTATATTTTTTTTTTGTGGAGACATTTAGTACCCAATAAGAACCCAATGTGCCAAATTTCAGTGAATTCGGTTGAAAAACGAGCTCAATACCCCCAAAATACCTAAAATAGAGGGGTTACCCTTATACATGAGCTATCCCTAAACGTGGGCCGATATATTCCATCTTCGAACTTGACCTGCCTGTAGACAAAAGACAACCCTATGCACACTATTTCAATTCCCTCAGAAGATATCGTGATTACAACAGACGGACGGACATGGCTAGAGCGTCTTAAAATTTTACCCTGATTAAGAATATATATATACTTTATAGGATCGGAAATTAATATTTCGATGAGTTACAAACGGAATGACAAAATTAATATACCCTCCATACTATGGTGGAGGGTATAAAAAACCGTTGGGTTGATATGACCTAGAAGAAGTTCTACTCGTTCCGCGACTTTTAGTTATAACAGGTGAAATGTACATATTATGGACTCGGTCGGACCCTTCCATACAATGGCACTCTACGTATTTTCGATTTCCTAACCGAATATACTGTGCAGAAAATCATCATAGCTAAAATAATCATTATTTATCCAGGTTTAGGTATAGGACCTTTATAACGACACTCCCAAAGTTGTTGTATAGTGAGGACATAGGACACATTTTCAAACCAAATTGGATATCTTCATACCAAAAATTCGTTCCAATCCTTCTAATAATTGATATGTTAGGATCTCATATAGTAGAAAATTTAATATGTATGGTGACCAGAGTGGTCAACAAACAGTCTTTGGAATAATATTGTCGGTATAGGCCATAGCTTTTATCGGACTTTTTCATCTTGATTGCTAAAATTAAAGAAAATGTTCATTATGTGTTGCATTGGTGTTACAAAATTCGCATATCCATTTTCCAAATACTTTCGATATAAATGCTAAATACAATATATCAAACAAATGTTGATACGAACAACAAATCCAACTGAATGTTTAACTTATATATGACATACACTCCAAAGTTATTTTTTCACTCTCTTCTCCCCTTTTCTCTCTGGCAAGAAACAGGTATTTATAGTTTTATGAATTGCATTCACAAAATGCAGAAATCCCGACATTGGCAACACTTTTCATATAATATACGAATTACATTTTTCTGTGTATACTATGGACCACCTTTTACAATTTTTGCGGCTTCAATGTTAAAATATTTATCTAATAACTTTGAGTTTATTCCGAAACTCTTTTTGTTTCACTAGAAACATTTTAGCTTGAGTAGTTTTAAAATAGTGGTACAGATTTAGAAATATCCGAGTCTTCAACATAATTTTAATTCTCAAAAAATTCATTGACCGAAATATAGAACAAAGATTCAGATTTCTTATTCTTTCGCGGCTCCTTACGGCAAATTTCCAATTATTTGATCTAGAAAAGTAAAACCTACATTCAAATATAAACCACATCTTCAGATAGAGAACTTCGTTCACTTGACAACTCGCTCGTAACACTGTGCTAATAAAATTTAATTAAAGACTTTACTTACTTCTTGAACTTTTAATCGAATTTTCTTTTGCCGTTGAAGGAGCTCAGCGGTCAAACCGACAGACACACGTTGGCTATTCATCACATGTCTAATGATGGCCTTTAAAAATTTCAACGGCAGTGATTTGCGGTGATTGAAATGGGATTCTAGTACATGTCGACATGCATTGAGAACAAAAGGGACAGAACAGCGGAGAATAGCTCACCATAATTGATGCTGCCGCCACTGTTGGTAGTTACCACAAGTTAGCAAGGCATTGTTTTCTTGGCAACCAACAGCCTATTGCCATGGTTCAAGAGGTCAGGCGATCTTGTTTGGTCGCGCAATTTTCTAATGTTTTTCAATCAAACCAACGATGACGATGATGACTTCCCTTTCCTTCAACCGCCACAACATTCATCATTTTTTTGATGGCTTTATTTTCTCCTTTTCGACAGCCGAAAATGTTATACGACTGCGCGACTATACAGACCAATTACAAATTTCGTCGTTAACGGATGGTTTCTGTGATTAAATCGGTAGTAAAGTTTTAATTGCTATAATTTTTCTATCATCAAGAAAAAGAAATTTCATTGGCTTCGGGCCATCTACTTAACAGTTACCAAAAAAATAAAATAAAAATTCCCCCAAAATAGAAAAATGGAGGCAAACAGCCAAAAAACAAGACAAAACGAAACGAACACACAAAAAATTGGCTCAATTACTTCGTGTAAAACAACAACTATTTAATCACATGAGCGAGCTTTGTTTCGTTGTCGTATAATTTGGGCTTTGAAACAATTCCAACTTCCAGTACTTAACTCGTCCATATTTATGGCCATCAATTTGTAAAGAATAATTTCATTTGGTTTTATGTAGAGGGGGGAGGGGGGGGGGGGGGGGTTATTTATTGTGGTGGACATTGGATGGTTGGTTGGTGGGTCGGTCGACTGGTTAGATGAATGACTGAATGGTTTGGTGTGGTGTAATTAAATCTAAGTTTTCTTGTTATTATTTCGGCTTAATCGTCTCGTGTAGTCATTTATTAAATTAACAAAATAACCAAAGTTAATGTTGCCTTCCTTTTGTTGGTATTTTGTTTTGTCCCGGTAATGGTTTGGAAATTAATTTTGTATATTTTTATTCGTTCATTGCTCTGGATATCTGTTTTTTGTTCTTGTATTGTATTGGTAATTACAAACCCTGTTATTCAAAGAATGAAATACTAATCACATTTCTTTTTTGGTCAATTTATAGGTAACGGGGAAATTATTTAGCAGTGTGAAATAAAAAAAAACAGAATGTGGAGGAGTTGAAGAGGAATTTTTATTAATATTTTGCCAACTTGATGTACTTAAACATGAAATCCATTTATAGACCCTAACTTTAGAAAATAATATTTGTTAGGCATGCCGTTGATGCCTTATTTTAGCTAGCACATTAATTGCACAAATTTTATTTGCAATTATTTTTTATAGATTTTTTATTTAAAATTTTATATATATATTATATATATTAGTTAATGATACTTTTAATTCTGCTTGATTTCATGAGAATGGATTTCAATCTTTCAATTTTTTTAGTTAGGGCTATACCAGGGCCGAAAATGTAGTTAAAAAGGCAACAAAATTAGATTTTCGGACCAACATTGAAAGTTCATTCGGAATCCTCCTAAATTATTTGCATGCAAATTTGCCGAAATATCCAATCATCGGACCAAATTGAAGAGATAATATTTGGTCCGAAATGTCCAAGACGGCAACACTGGATCCTACATCATACAATCATCACGCTATCTCTGGAGGAATGTGACTTGAAATTCTACCTCCGAAATACCAATATCTTTGAAATATAAAAATCTGTTTTGATTTAGCTTATATTTTTTGAGTCCCGCTTTTTTTTCTGGGCATATATTAAAATTTGACGTTACTACATCCTTGCTCCGGCAGCTAAATTAATTTTATTTTTAAAATACAACATCCATATTAGGGAGTGAAATCACACTATTTGCTTTCACTTGACCGATTATATGTCAACAGCTCCTCTGCGGCATCTTTTCCGAATCATGATTCCCGGAATGAAAAATTTACTCTATAAGATTAAAATTTTGTTTTTACACACAAATAAATGGCTTATTTGACCCACTAACTATTGACCTTCATTATCAAGGCAGCCATTCGAATTAGTTGGTGGCTAGTCGCCCTAGACGCCACAATTAAGCCGAACATTTTCCATGGGGAAGACGATCTGCCCCATGGAAAATGTTCGGCTTAATTGTGGCGTCTAGGGCGACTAGCCACCATCGCCTGATTTTCGTTGACGGGACAATAATTAAAATAGCCACATCTGAGTACATATATTGCTGTATGTATTGGCATCAATTTAAAGGTTAACAACTCCTTTCGGATATACTATCAACTTCTCGGGTCTATGGCCTTCGGGAACAATTATCTACGCTATAGAATACATTTTTTTTTCATTTGTAACACCAAAGTCTAGGTCCATTTGATCCGCTTCATCAAAACATTCAGTATTAATCTATGGTCAGACCCCTTTTTCTGTGTAAAATTTCGTGATGTTTGTATCATTATTGTGAACTCTAAAGCGGCCCGAAAAACAGACAAAAATAAAAATTAACCGATATTTACCAAAAACAATGGGGGACTTCTTTGCCCAGAACCCATCCTGCATGCAAAATTTCGTAACGATGTTTTTATGTTTTTTATTACTTTCTTCATAGTTGAAAAATGTTAATTAAATATTTTCTTTAGAATATGTAATAAATTGAGTATTTATAATTTAAAATCTTTTTCAGGTAGATTTTAAAATATGGAAAATATTTCCCAATGATGCTCCCATAATTGAAAATTGGTATGCATTCAGAGAATTGCAGGGGCCTTGCTTTTCTTATTCAAAATCAATTGGAGTAGCCAATTTGAAAATAATAAAGCATATAAAAATGTATAAATAAAATAAGACAATTTTTTGGTGCTTTAAAATAGCAGAAATTAAAAATATATTTTAAAAAATGTATGCATAAGTTGTACTCTTTTTACAAATTCCACTGAAGTAATATTTTAAATAAAAATTTTGCGGATCTTACTACCAAACATCCTTTCTCCTGAAATAAAGCACTTACCTCCATCGTTCGACTCATTACTAGCCGCTTGCGCTGAACACTGTTTCATCAATACCTTGTGATTTGTTTGCAAATTAATTGTATGTTGATGAGCAGCTGCTACCGCAACTAATGCAGCGGCAGCAGCTGCCGGCGATGTTGCTACGCCAGCCGATGGTACCATATTATTTTCATGTTGGCTTGCTTTTTCAATTTGCCGTCGGAATGTTAGATGTGAAGGGGGCAACAGATTAGCGGGATACAGTTGTGCTCCCACAGGAGCACTAGCAGCAAGCAGTGGTACATCAGCAGTTTGGGCCGTCGTACTGGACAAAGGACCCGCTGAGTTTATCAAAGGCATTCGGTTACCGCCTAAAATACCGGAATTCATGGTACGCAAATGTAGCAGTGGAGCCCAGGGAGGTACTCGCATATTCGATGCTGCCGCCGCGGCAGCTGCATACAAATGCAAGGCTGCAGTGGTTTTGGGTAATTCGTGATTTGATTCCGCTACATTGGCAGTCGCAGCCGTCACCGATGTATTGTTGTTGGTCAAATCATTTGTAAATTGTTTGTGCAGTGGATGCCCGCCCATTTGCTCCATGACCATGTTTTAATGCACCAGTGAATTCGAACAAAATGTTTTTCAATTAATTTTCAATTAGCACGACAGAAATCAAACTAATTTACGACAAATTAAAAAAAAACTTGATTTTATCAATTTAGATTTTTCTTGCAAATAAAAAACAAACAACTTTTTATTAGCCGAAAGCCCGATTACCGATTACACTGTCTCAACAAACGAAGCAACGTCGTTCGGTTAGTTAGTCTGTGCAAATCCGTTTAAGTGAACGAGGGGTTCGATTAGCTTGCGGATATCGAATGTGTTAATTTGACCGGGTTGATGAGAAGTGGCATAGGTTGGGAGTGACTTGTGACCTAAGCACTGTTAGTAAAATAGCTACCACTTTAAGGAAATTATGGCATGTTGTGCTGTTGCTGCTGCTGCTGTGAGCGTTAAAAGGGCAGCAGAAATACTGTTCGACGGCGTTACAAATTGATTCAAATTACAATTACGTTGCAAAAACAATCATACAAGGAGCGAACGGGACGTCACATACGAAAAAAGCATAAGAAGTTTGTTGACTCGATGCGAATAGCCAGTCAGTCAGTCCGTCAGTTGGTCTGTGCCACGAACTCACGCACATACAACAAACCGAATACCAATGCTATCCAAAATTGACGCAAAACGATCGTTACACAACAAAGACGGTCTCTTAATTTCACGGGCTCTGTTGCTGAGGCAGTGACTAAAACTGCATTTCCAACTCGGCTACACACTTTGGTTTTGGCAAGCGAGTCGTCGTCGTCCTTCTCAAATCACTTAAAATTGTTAGAGCACATTCACTCACATTACACACACGCACACACACAAAGGGACGACACATAAACACCCCCACAAAATCAATTCACATAAAGCGCCGAATCTCCGTAAATATTTACTCTCTGCCTCTCTCTCTTTATATTTATCATGGCAACGAAACAAACCGAAACACATTTTGTTTTGGCCACAAATTACCGATGTTTTGTTGTCACCAAAAAAAGTTCTGCGCGTTTGTGACGTCGGCTGCGATGCGAACAGTACAATGGCGGGCCATAAACGTTTACAACGGCAATTAACACGTACAGCTCGTGTTGCCAGAAACTTTTTTAATTTACAACCCGGCAACGAAACTTCCCCTTCTCCAAAAAAAACACACGCACACACAGAAACAAACAACCACACTGAGGAAGCAGAGAAGTCAGAATGGTTGTTGTTGTTTTTGGTATTGTATGGCACTCTATTATGTTGCTGCTCTCTGTGGTGTGATGAGCAACCACAAGTGTTGTTGGTGTTTCTTTGTTTTTGTTGTTTCGTTAGCTGGCAGTTGAAAAGAGATGGCATATATACGACCAACAAACGACACAGGCAAACAAAAGCTCTCTTCGTGTGAACAAAAAATAAATTTTCAATGGTGTCCACTATTCTTGATGGCAGAGTTCACAACCACTTGTACAAGCAAGCAGTCAATTGAGAAGCACCAGCAACAACCATCATTGAAGTTTATCACCTGTCTCTACTCTTTCTCTGACTGTTCTTTATTTTGGTCAAGAATTATGGCGATTTACACTGAAAGAAAATATGATGGGATTACACATTTTACAATAATTGTGAGATATAATATTTAACAAATATGTTCTTCAATTAGAACGATGACGTTTTGCTGAAAATCCTTGAAATTTCTCTACAATATTTGATATTTACCAGCTAGCTTGGAGATTTGGTTCAGAGGGTTATACAAAAGTCTTTCTTTTAGACGAAGACGATTTCCGCTCACTAGGATATATGAAACCAAAAGTTCCATCGGATTAAGAATAAAGTTAAATCTCGATAATTCGGACTTCACTGTATTTATGCATTATATAATCTGGATTCTTTGTCTCTATTTTACACTTTAACCCCTGATAACCCTCAGGGTATTATAGCTTTGTATATTCTCAAGAGATTGTAACGCCTCGAAATATTGATCCTAGACTCATTTTATAGTATACCGATCGACCGATCTCGACTAGCTGAGTCCATTATAAATTGTAAACACAATACAGGTCATAGTTATGGATCAACCATCACGCATGTAGGACGAGTTCTGGCCAAATGAAGACCACAATTGATGATGATCGGTAAATATTTAGGGTATGATGTGACAAAAATGTGTTTTTCTGTTTTCGCCACAATTTTGACCCAAACACCACAAAATTTTGCAGAGAGAAAGGGGTATGATGATGGGATACGTATGATGGTTTCGATGAAGATCGGTCAATATTTAGCGAGTCTAATGGACCCAGACTTTTTTGTGAAATATTACAATTTGTTTTTATGGCGTATATATTTATTTCTGAAGGTAAAGCGCCCAAGAAGTTGAAATTATATCCAAGAGGAGTGGTTGGTCTTTAAATTGATATTAATTATATTGTTATGTGTACTCGAATGTGGGTTATTATTACCGTTACCATACTAGAAGGCGAAAGTGTTGCATGTAGAGCTATGACATTATACATGAGGTTCCGGTTATGTTCAGGGGCTAATCCTACAAATTTCTGTGAAATTTCATATGATATTTAGGAGATGGAATGGAGCAAAAACTTTTTCCGCATGGTTCCCTACTCTCTATAGAGGCCACTATTGTAAGCTGAACACCGCAAACGAAACACCCTAAATTACTTTCTGTCAACTTAGTTTTAAGTTGTACATTAATTTCATTAAAACATTTCTAAGTAATAAACCAAAATGTGATTACTCAAAATATCGATTTTACACCGATCAAATCGATCATTTTCTTCATGTACTTTCCCCACAAAGGTTTCGAATTTTGAAAATATGTAAATAAAAGATGAAGCGAATGGATTATACGATTTATTACAAACTTAAAACATCGTAATAATTTTACCAAAACAAGATGGAGTCCGAAAATGCGATTTTGTTCAAATTGTGAATTTTTTAATCAAACTAAATCTATGTTGCCTCTATCGATTCATTATTGCTGTTCACAAATTGAAAAATAGGTTTCAATCAAATCGAAATAATTCCCCGATTTTATTGGAAAGCCACATAAAATGTCACTCTTTTATCTCTACCTTCCATTGTTTAATAAATGCCAGAATGGCAAGAGATAGGACCTAGGAATCAAATCTTGTGTGCGTCTATACTTCATAGTACAATAAAAAGAAATATTAACAAATTAAATAAAAATATAAAAATTGTAATAGCTTTACAAAAGATCATAAAAATACCAGGATAAATATATACTACATATGTCAGATGCTGATGGTATATATCCGTCAATAATACTAACTGATAATCCCCAACATAACTTTAAGTTCGAAATTAGAATAAATATTAAATAATTACTCTGAAATCGGACTAAATCATAAAAGCGTTTTTGAACATTAGGTTTAATAGTTTTAGTATACACTGTACATTGAATAGCATCTGCCTAAAGTCAGCTCTACTATTTATAAAAATAAATCATAAACAAATTTGTCAAGAAATATTTTGTTATGCCGATTATAGAGAATTGGAAATAGCCTATTGCACTATGAACCAGAGATCCCATTTTCTGGCCATAATAAGAGCAAAGGGTTTATGAAATAAATAAATATCATATATAAGGGTTTTGGTGACGCTAATTGCGATTCTGCAATAAAAAAGTAAAAAAAAAATTAATAGGGTGGGACGTGTATATACGAACTTTTTGATGATTGTCTTCTAATTACGAATAATTTTCACTTTCTTTATAAAAAAAATATACTTGTTTTTTCGAAGACTAAATAAAATTGGAAGAATATTAAGTATTTAAAGCCTATAAGGGCGAAAATCATTGCATGATTTTATTTGATTTTTTTTTTGAGTTGGGCTTTATGATCGAAGATTTGCAATGAAAAGCAAATCCACGGAGAACCTACACAACCACCATTATGCGACGCGTTTCGCCCTTGATAATGAGGCTCATCAGGCATATTGGGCTAAGTGGCTTTACAAAGTCCGTACGTTAACAATTTGGATTTATACTTCCAATTATTTCCACGGTATACGCATATTTTGTACAACCTATGGAAGAATATTGATGACGCTAAATGGTATAGCAACTTTTCTTGCGTTTTCTGGAAAAAAATTCGAATCAGCTTGGATAATTTTTAGAGTTTTTTTCTGTTTATGTTTATTAAAATGTATGTTACATTTTTTATTAAGTGACAACATGGTCAGCTTCGGCACTTTTTGTTCAGAGCTCTATATCTCAGTACCCATTCCACAGATATACAAATTTTTCGACTGGGTGTTTTCCTCTAATACATAAATATAAAAAACTCGTGCCATAAATATATGATAAATATGTATTAATTAAATATTTTTAGAGTTATGCCAAAAAAGTCTATTTAGTCGAAGGTGCATCAATCAGGGTTAGCGTGGTCAGACATTAAAATATATAAAAAGTGATCACATTTTAACATTTAGAACTAAATAATACATTAAACCCATTGTTAGTCATTGAATCTTATTCAATTTATATCCATAACGTATTCCATTTTGTTGTTCTATATTTTCGTAGCATCACTTAAAACAGTATTTAATTAGAAAATTTAAATGATTAATAAAATATAAAATATTTTTAAAATTAAATATTATTTGTTGAAAAATTAATTGCAGACTTTATCGGCGTTAATTATTTTGTATTGATACTAATTGACATTGAATGTAATTATTTTCCCCATGTATGTGAAGAATTCAACTTTTCAATAAAACTCCCACTTGTATGGAAAAATAATAACAAAAACCCAACAACGTCTCACAAATAAAGTCAGCATTCTTGATTATTTTTTGTTGTTTGTTGATTTCATGGCAAAAGAGTAAAGGCGATGGAAAATTATTAAATCGCATTTGAATTGTTTTTGTGCAAAAGAGTCGGGCAATAAAACATGAATGAAATTCTATTACAAAAATGGTTTCACTTAAAGCAAACACTTAAGATAAACACACAAACGCATACACACATACAAGGCACAGCAGTGGCAGCGATGTTAAAATAGGCAAACGAACAGCAACAATGCAGCGTGAGAGAGAAGAGAAGTTATGGTAGAGTAACAAGAGATAAGTTCACACAGAGCCACTCAGCAATTCATTTAAAAGCGATGTTCCGAAAGAGAGAGCGAGATAAATATATAGTCCCTGTGAAACGTAATAGAGTTTTTGTTTAGGGTGTGGTTTATTGCTTTGAGAAAATACTGGGAAATTATTGTTGTGTATTGCAAAGAAGTCTTATGGAATTTCAGTAGTATTTCGCGTTGTTAAGGGGTGGGGGAATAGAAAATATCAGCCACGACACCAACAGCTCAGCAAAAGGATATAAACTTTAACTAATTGCAAGTGTAAAGTGTTATGTTTGTTGTCTTGTTTATTTATTTTGTAGTTTTTTTTTTTTTTTTTGGTGAAACCACAAACATGCACATAAAACAACAAACAAACGCCCAGTAGTTAAAACATTGTTGTAAGTAAAGTCAAGTGTCACTTGATTGGGGACTCTGTGTAAAAGTTATTATGAGTGGTTATTACCCATTTAACAAAGCACAAGTAATTTGCTACATACACACATGCTCGCATAGTATGTTTATACTTATGCATATTGCTACGTACATACATAAATTTATGTGTATTTTTTGTGTACTTTCTTCCTTCTTCTGCATCTTATCTTTTCACATTGCCTGCTGTGCGAGAGTTTATTGTTGACTCTGCTTTTGCTCTCTGCTGTCACTGCTGTTATCCTCATTTACTCAGTCATATATCATTGTTCTCATATGTATACACATACACAATATACACATGGCTGAATGTTTGTATAATGGGCTACATACATACATTGAAAAAGTGGATCCCTCAAATATCCCAACATCAACATTTCACAATGTGTTTGTACGCATGAAGCGCACATGCATATACACATAACGTATGTGTATGTATGAGTTTATTTTCTATTTACTTATTGTTGCCTTTGTTCATTTGCAATGGCATTTATGAATCTTTATTGTGTGTTAAGCATAAATTATTGTTACCAATAATTTCACATGATGTTCGTTCGTTTACATTGTCAGCTGCCCCAGACGGCTGCTTCCCCCCGCCATTCATGGCTTACAATCTCAGTCGGTGTGCTTCTTTAAGAGAGAGTTTCTTAAGAGGCATTGATTGTTTTATGTGTTCATTAAGTAATAATGTTTTATGTTTTTGTACATTTTTTGTTTGCAATTTTTATTCTTTTCATATTGTTTTTGTTGGCGCAGCAAATAATAGACAGCGCAAAAGATATATCTGTATGTATATTTACACATATGAATGTAAATATGTCTACTTTTGACAGTGGTAAAATGTGCTCACAGTGCTTGTAACTAATTACTTCGTCCCAATATGACTCTATTAGGATAATTCATAAAACTAAATTTTTTCTTATGCATATAAAGGTTTGGGTTTGATTTGTTTCAAAAATTTTGTTAAGTGGCATTAATTTAGTTTGTGGTTTTATGACCTTATTATATGATTGAATATATAACGTAATAGGTTTTTTTAAACTTTTCTACCGAGATTTGTATCAGAGAGATAAAGAAAATATTTTCAAAAAAATCTACGCCTTTGGTAGGACCTTTAAAAAATATTTTCAAAAAATCTACGCCTTGGGTAGGGCCTTTAAAAATATTTTTCGCCAGTGAGCGGAACAGTATAGTCCACGAAAATCTAACTTTGTGTGGTTCTTTATTCTGAGCTCGGGCAATATTTCGCGATATTTGCACCATTTGACCGACTAGAGGTCAACAAATTCAGTTCATCCCTTCTAATATTCAAGATTTCCTTCGCCGTGGGAAGATTTTCAATTGTGGCTCGAAAAAAAAAAAACACAAAAAAGTTTTCGGTCCATTTCATCCCAATATTATTATCTGATCATCACCGAAAATTATAGGTGTTGTCCTTGACCATATATGCATCCTCATGGAAAATTTCAAAGCGATCAGCATTATATTTTCGACCTCTAGGGTGGTCGAACATCCGAGTACATACGGCAATGTAATTTGTATCAATTTAAAGGTCAACCACTCCTCTTGGATATACTGTCAACTTCTTGGGTCTACATCCTTCACGGGTATATATATATATATATATATATATTTATATATTTAAATACAAATGTTTTAATTTATCACACAAAAGTCAGGGACCATTTGACACACGAAATATTGATCGATCTTTATAAAAACATGCATGCTTATTCCTTGGCCCGATCCCCTTCTCCATGTAAAATTTCGCGATGTTCGGACCATAATTGCGGCCTCTAGAGCGTATTTGGTCCATTTCATGTCCTAAATATTAACCTATCTTTTCCAAAAACAATAGGGGTCTTCATTGGCCAGAACCCATCCTCCATACAAAATTTCGTGAACATTGGTCCATAACTATGGCCTGTATCGTGTTTACAAATTACAATGGACAGACGGACGGACACACATGTCTAGATCGACTCAGCTGACAATCGGAATACTTAAAGGTGGGTCTAGGACCAATATTTCGCGGCTATAATACCTTGACAGCATAGTTGTGTAGGGTATAAAAAGTCCACGTCATGGGTAGGACCTTTGAACAATTTTTTTTAAAAGATCCACGCCTTGGTTAGGATTATTAAAAAATTTACGCCTTGGGTAGGACCTCTAAAAATATATTTTAAAAAACCTACGCCTTTAAAAAACTTTAAAAATATTTTTTAAAGGTCCTTTTTATACCATACAGAATTATGCAGGGGCATTAAAATTTGTATGACCCAAGAGTTTGTAACTCCTAGAAATATCGCTGGTAGACCTTTTTTATACCGATCGCATATGTCGACTTGCTGAATTGATCTAGCCATGCGAATTGATTTAGCCATGTCTTTTAGGGATGAATGCCCTTGGTGAGTAAAAAACGAAAAGTTCGCCAAAGTTCGTAGATATGGCGTAATCATTTCATTTTTGATGAGATAGCTTCATATCTTCATTTGAAGCTATTGCATGTATTTTTGAAAATTACATTTCTTCAGTCAAATCGAATGAGGATTTTTTTAAAGAACATTTCGTCCTTCCAACTCTAGCCATGAACTGGACTTCAATTATCACAAGATGAGGATATTCATCCTCGCAATATTCTACATAAATGTTGGTCGTAAGGTTATAGGTGGGGTTTTTAAAGACGAGAAATCGATGTAATAACGTTATAATGGTTTATTTTCAATTTTACCCCTTTTCTTGTCACTAAAACCCTATATGTATGTATTTCAATAAATTCAGTATATTCCTTGTTATGTAGAACCGTCTGATTCGTGCGAATTACTTTCCAAAAAACATATCTAGTTATGTCAAATATACAAAAGATAAATAAATAAATTTGAAATTTTATTTTTTGATGTATTTAAATTGCTAAATTTATTGAACCGGACTATTATCGGTTTTATTATGTAAATCTCCGGTTAAAAAATTTGGAAACCCGGTTCTTTTATCTTCCAGTTTATTTTTTTTGACGTATTGAAAGTGCTAAATTTATCGAACCGAACTCTTATCGGTTTTATTATTTGACTATCCGGTTCAAAAATTTAAAAACCCGGTTTTTTTCATCGAAATTTATTTTTTTACGTATTTAACTATGTATAAATATGTACGTTTTATCACACACCAAATCAGGGCATTTGTGTAATAAAGAACAGAACTAGGCCCACATTTTTATTAATTTTTTTAAATATAATTCAGAAGTTACCCAATGACCATATTGCAAAATATGTGTATATTTCAGATTCATCAAAAAATTGAAATTTTTCACTTCACTACCAATATTGTGATTATTGTTTAATAAATAAAATAAAATTAAAATTTTCATCTCCAATAGAACTACTGTTGTAAAATTTTGGGTGTCTCTCGAAAACTCATAATGAAAATATCGAATTACAAGTTTGTGTGTATGTGTAGTGTTGTTGTTTTATTCATTGAGTAAGTGGTATTAAAATATGATTTACGAGCCTCCTAAGTATAGCAAACTTTTCTAACATTCTCGTATTTCATAGACATTATTTCAGTATAAGAGGTGTTAAGAATTTTTCGTCTCTCTCCTTCCCCCTTACCACTTGCAAGAAGTTTTTTTATTTTCATTTAATCTCCTTTCAAAATGTTTCTTAATTTACACCTCAAAGTGTGGTGGTTGTTCGTTAGAAGATATATGTATATGTGGGGTAGATGAGTTCCTTATATTCCAGTGCCGAAGGAAAAGAATAGCCCCATTCCCCCCAATTCGAGCCAACAACAGTCGCCATATTTATTTTTCATTTTGTGTATACGTTTGTCTGGTTATATCTGTTTGTGTGTGTGTGTGTAGTACACAAGGTAATATAAATTCATTCAAATGCTCACGCACACAACGACATTGAAAATAATTTGTTTTCCATTATCATTTGCCAGGAATCTCTGTACACCAGGGTGGGGGCTTTTGGCCGCCGACTAGAACATGGCCAAGAAGATGGAAAGAACGCACTCTCAATTCAATTAATTTTCACTCGCTTCACTGCTGTCAGCCGTCTCTACCTGCGCCCACTTAGACATGTTGGGCTTTGTTTGCCGTGGCTTACATACAGTTTGACATCTGACAAAGCTTTGGTGCGTCAAAGCAACCACCCACATACTCATGGCCATAGACACCGTTTGGCTATAACACACAAACAAAATTTGGATCCTCTTTTGTTTCCTGTTTCTAACGCAAAAATATATACACACATACAATGGATGTATTGGATGTGTCGTGAGTGTGTGTGTCCTATGTACGCCTTTCCATTACCCAAAAGTTTTTCTATTGTTGGCGGTTTTTTCCAAATTGGTTTTTATATGTTTCATCATCATCATTATGTTTGTATGTGTAGATGTGCGTGTGTGTGTTTGTCATTTAATTTCATCGTTAATATGGTTTTATTTGTAGCAGCATTTTTTTCTATTTCTCGAAAAAGTTGATAAAATCTATTAATTTTTCGTTTGCCGACTCGTTTTTGGTTATCATCCCTTTGTGTTAGTGGGGATGCTGTTCGGTAGTGAGTGTGTATTTGTTTCATTTAAACTGGATGTTGGATGGCTTGGCTTGTCTTCTTGTCATTGTGGAATTGAAAGTAAAGTTATTTGTATTTGCGTTTATTGCCAGTGTATCCATGGTTTTGATATAGCGAGTATATGTATGTATGAGTGCTTACGAATATAAAGGAGAATACGTATGTATATTGATGTTTAAAGTCAAATTAATATACATCTAGAGGATGCTTTACAGCCATGTGAGAAAATAAAGCAGTGGTAAAAAATATTTTTTGAATAGTTCTCAAGGAACATAGCTATAATTTGACTATGAATAAACATTTAAAACCTTCTCATAGCTAGATATTGCCTGACATAGGTTCGAACATGTAAGCAAGGATTTTATATGTTTGTTTTCATTTTGCTCACCAGTGTTTAAGCAAAAAAATACAGCTAAAAACATAAACACATTTTTGTGTATACACATAGACAATGTACATTCTTATATACATATACTATGTATACTCTCCGTCTGTGTCTCATTTATAATGATGTGTAAAGTGTGGCATAAAATGAAATTAAAATTTTATCGCTTTTTCATTTGTATATGCTGTGTGTATGTGTGTGTGAGTTCGTGACTGTGTGTGTCGTACTTTCAATCTACAAAAACCAAGCAAAATGTTTATTAATAAAATAATTAAAACTATGCGCATGTATTTTGTGGAGCTATATGTTCGCGTGTGTGTATATATATTGGTTATAGTTGGTAGAGATTTGTTTTTGGAAATGGTGGAAAACACATTCAATTGAAATTGAATAATTTCGAAATCAGCTTGTTGTTGCTTATTGTCGTTAAGTGAATTTTCATGGTCTCGACGGTGGCTATAAATCGATTTAATGAGATATCCCTAGGATAGAGAGTATTTTATTTGGCAAAGAGTTTTATTATACAAGTGGAAATTTAACACTGAATATTGTGAAATGATGCGAATTAATTTTAGAAAAACAAATTATGTATGTAGGGGTTTATATGATAGCTTTAGAGACTTGAGAAAAATATTTGTAAATAATTACAAATAAAATTACATTTAATTCAATTATAATTTAAAATTAACTTTGGATAGTAATTTAGGACATTCATGGTCCGTTATATGGGACTATAGTAAGAAGGTGACCAATATTGAAAATTTGTGGTAGGAAGATGTGTCACCCAATAAAAGCATTTCGCCAGGATTTGGCGAAATGTGAAAATCTGGTCTATTGTGGATTTGCCATGTCTGAAGCCGCATTGCTATGTCATTGACCATATCGGTCTTGCATTCCTGTGCCAAATTGCCTTACATGGTTTGGTCTTTAATAGTTCGATGGTAACCTATTGGCACATGCTTCTTTATTATTTTCCAGCGGATTAATGGTATTTTCAATTCATCTTGTTTAGGTGGTATACACTCTATATCGTTATCTCTTACTGGTTCTGGTGTATCTTCTTCACCGCTACTATTTAAAATCAGAAGCTTTGCAAATGCTCTCTGTAGATACTCAACACACTATCTGTATTTGTCATAAGGTTTCCTTCTTCATCTCTCCTTTTATCCCGATAATTCACTCTCGCATTGTGTTTTGCTTCTGTTTGCAGGCTTGTCCTATATGCTGTGTTTTGCACCTCAGTAGCATTACGACATTCCTGATCGTACCATGGGTTTCTTGATGGTGGTCTTTGGTACCTGAGTGTTACTTTTACTGAGTTTGTAGGAAGTGAGCATTTCTTTGCCATTGTGCTTCTATATTATTATCGGGACGATAAGTGCTTTCGACTAGTAAGTGGGTAAGTTGGGCGCTTTAGATAGTTGATTTCTGTTACCTGATGTGTTTGCAGCTTTTCTATGTCGAGTTTTCGTGTTATATTAGATCGCACGTTTGCTGCTACATTAAGACGAGTGCCAACCTTTATTGCTACAAGGTAATGGTCCCAGTTATTATTCGCTTTTCGTATCGATCGAACGTCTCTATGAATGCCTTCCGTCTATCACAACATGGTCAATTTGATTTCTCGTTGTTCGATCGTCAGAAAGCCAGGTGGACTTGTGTATATCAAGATGATTGAATCTGGTGCTGCTAACTGCCTATCTTTTCCGCCGTGAAGTCTATCGGATGTTCTTCATGGAATCTGAATTTTTTGACGGTGAATCCAAAAATATTTTCCCTTCCGATTTTTACATTAAAATCCAAGAGAATTTTAATGTCAGGGCCAGACCAGCCGTCATATGCTGTTCCTAGGTGCTCGTAATATAGCCTTGATCTGTTCATTTGTCACCCATCGGATCATGGACGCAATTTTTCGCTGATGTAGAAGAACTTTGCTTTTATACGTCCATCCACAGGATTAAATCTGGAGATGTGGTATTTTATTCTTCTGTTGACCATAAATACGCAGGCAAATGCATGTCTCGTTTCATGACAGCTATAATACAGTGCGTCATCGTCTGATTTACTTAAACCTGTCTTTTCCATTGCATTTCCTTTAAGGCAAAATTAGAGGCATTTGGTTTAATTTTCTGTTGCTTTTTCATAGTATGTGGGTTTTCCCGAGGGTGGGCAAATAATCCGACGCCTCAGCCCATTTTCTAGAAGACTTATGGGTGAACTCGAGGCACATATCTGTTCACTATTTCAACGGGTGTTGGGCCGCGGAGAAGTCAGTGTCCTCAATTGATATGAAAGAGGAACAAAGATAAACCTGGTCTTGCCGTGCTAAAGCCAATCAGAGCCGTTGCTTGGCATCTATTATTCGAAGCTCTTTCGTAAATATTGCGAGCTCTATCGTGATTTCAACGGGCCCAAAAACGCCGGACCTCGACATAAAATTTTATTCTGATAAAGAATATATAAGAATATATATATATATATATATATATATATATATATTATAGGATCTCCGGGTAATATTTCGAGGTGTTGCGAACGGAATTACAATTTTAATATACAGTCCATCCTATGGTGGAGGGTATAAAAATGGCGCCCAATAATCAGCATAATATTTAGACGCATTAATATTTAGATTATGTACTTAACTTCAGGTTAATATACATGTTTCAAAATTACCACTAATTCTTGCTGCAGTCCTCGGGATTTGGAATATAGTAGCAAAATTACTCATAGTAAAACTATATACTGAATATATTAATTTTTTTTAATAATATATGAGAATAAGAAATGTCCCTGAAATTATTGACATATCTATATATCATATTGATAATTAACCATTCAATTCAAGGACTAAATAAATATTCCGAAGCCAACTGACATCAATAAAAGCAATTAAATTTAATTGTTTAGAAGATCAATTCTCTGCATTTGTCGATAGGTAACATTTATCGATATTTAATAAAAACAAAATGACTTCATCAAATGACAAAAAATCAAAAACAAACGTATACACATACATACAAACACACACACACACACATGCTATTGAACGGAATCAAAAACAAATGGAAATGAAAATCATAGCTAGAATTAAAATCCAATTAAAATATCAGATCATTGTCATTTTGACAAGATAGACAAATAATTGTAATTAATATACAAAACGTGCGTGTGCTACTGTATATACATCTATAGCATGTATATACAGGCATATGTATGTATATTTAAATGCACACAGATAGTAGCTTAAACACATTTTTTTGGTATGAAGATAAATTACCGTCCACAGAAGTGAAACACTTGTCGCTGTTTTCAACAAATGGACATGCGTATGTGAAGATATTTGTAATTCGATAAATGTCATTCGTTATATGATGTATGAATTAAATGAAATAAAATAAAATAAAAGTGTGAGTCGGGTACAATATTTAATAAAGGTAATTAATATATGTGTGTATGTACCGTTTTTCATTAAATGTCAATCAAACTGCGACTACTAATGAACGACATATATGGTTTATAGCTGGTAATCTGCTTATATCCTTAATATGAAATAGGCTTGGTTCTTGACAGAGAATATATTGTGTATTCATATAATCACAGAGCATTATAAAATATTTTATTTCCGCATTTATACATAAAAAGGCTACCAATTTAAATACTGTATCTCCATCGTCTTCCGAGATATCTATATTAATAAAAGAGTAAAGTGATTGACTGACTGACTGATTTAACGCTTCATCAACGCCCAGACGAAACGGCTGAAGCTAGAATCTTGAAATTTTGGGTCACTCTTGGTCCAAATATGACAGATAAGGCTGTGTTTTTGGAAATTCGTTCTAGAACGGTACGAAAAGTACTAAAAAGTACCAAATGTGATAACATTTGTATTTGGCGAACCGGTAGAGCTAGAACTCTGAAATTTGGATTGGTGGTCGCTGGTGGAGTGTAGAATATATGTAGCAAAGGGCATTATGGAAATTCGAACTATAAGTATCCGAAAAGTACTGAAATGTACTAAATTTGGTACAATTTCGTAACATGTGAATGGGTTGAGCTAAAAACTTGAAATTTGGAATGCAAATTACGGTTGAGAAGTTGGGTCGATATGAGGAAAACGTGTACTCATGTGTACGAAAAGTATTATATTTGGTACAAATTTGATTTGGAGGTACAAATTGAGCTGGAATCCTGAAAATTGAAGGTAACATTATCGTCGGAGTGTAGGATTGGGATATGTACGTAGTTTTGGAAATTTTTTACTTATGTGTACGAAAAGTACTAAATCGTACTATAATTGGTACAATTTGGATTTGGGTGACCCGATAGAGCTGGAACAATGAAATTTAGAGTAAAGATCATTGTATGGATGTAGGATTAGGGTCAGGATTCAGTTTAACAAATTAATACTTATGGGTACTAAATGGTACTAAATTTGCTACAATTTGAATTTTAGGTGAACCAATAGAGCTAGAATCATGAAATTTGGAGTCAGGATCACTGAAATATGTAGGAAGTTTTAGAAAATATGGTACATTTGGTACAATTTGAATTGTGAGCGAACCGATATTGTTGGAATCCTGAAACTTGGATTTAGGATGACTGTGGGGGTGTAGATTGATGTATGTAGGAAGTTTTGGAAATTGGTGCAACTATGTACTAAATTTGGTTCAATTTGAATTGCGGGTGCACCAATGGAGATGGAATCCTGAAACTTGGATTTAGGATGACTGTGGGAGTGTAGGTTTGGGGTAGGAAGGAAGCTTTGGAAATAAGTACTACTGAGTATTAAATTTGGTACAATTTGAATTGCGGGTGAACCGATAGAGTTAGAGTCCTGAAACTTGGATTTAGGATAAGAGTGGAGGTGTAGGATTGGGGTATATGGGATGTTTTGCAATTGGTACTACTGTGTACAATATTTGGTACAATTTGAATTGTGGGTGAACCTATGGAGTTGAAATTCTGAAACATGGATTTAGAATCACTGTCGGGGTGTAGGATTGGGGTATGTAGGATGTTTTGGAAAATCGTACTACTGTGTACTAAATTTGGTACAATTTAAATTGTGGGTGAACCAATAGAGTTGGAATCATGAAACTTGGATTTAGGATCACTGTGGGAGTGTTGGTTTGGGTTTGTGGAAGTGTACAGGCAGTTTTTTATGGAACTAATGTGTGCTAAATGGAAAATTTGGATTTGGGTGAACTTTAGAGCTCATATCATGGAGCTCATATTTGGTACTAAATGGTACTCAAATTTAATTTATGGTCGATATTAATGTGTGGATTGTTTTTTCTGACATATTCAGTTCTCTTTGAAAATAAAATAATATGTTAATACATGTTTAAATATTTCCTACATTTGCTAACGAAGTTGCGGGCATATGCTAGTTGAAGAATAAAGTTCTTGCCTAATTAACTATGGTAAGTTAATTAGATGACTAACTTGGGCATGAATGCATTTTTGGACAATTTGATACCTATTATTAGACTAGACTGGAGGGTGTTATCATATTTCTTGATCATAGCGACATGATCAAGATATTTGAAATAATCGAAGTACATAGGTGTCATGCTAAATTTAATCCTGTCATGGAAATTGAATTTTGTTTTATTATTTGATTTGAACGTACACTTATTCAAGAATGGCCCTTTAAAATGTCAATTGAAAATCTCAGCCCATTTATTGTTTTAGTATTATGTGACGGCAAGAGTTATTCTCAAACTATAAACCCATTTTTCACAAATGGCGGGCACGATTACTTAAAAATTCAAATATTCCGTGTGAATGAAAATGATTTTTCCTGAAAGTTTCCAATTTAGGTTCATGATTTTTGCATAATTTTCATTTTCCTAAATAATCAACCTACTAGCAGACAATGTCACAGTCACTGTTTGAAGCACCCTACAATTTTAGTACACGCCGCATGAATCAGATATGACAGATTATAGTCAATTCCATATGAAAATTAATACCTAAAAGAAACGAAACTTTTATGTTGTGTTTTTATAAAAACTTGAACCTATATATACAACCCAGAATATTTTATACCAAATTACAAACTCATCGGTTTGGAAAATGCGGATAACGTCTTCAAAATACCAAAAATGGTATGGCACGTTCTATGGAGTTGTGTCAAACCAAACTTACATGAATAATATTTGGTAGGCAGATGTGATACGCCATACAAATTTAATAAATCAAATAATAACTGGGTACTTGTGCCAGTATTGATCATTTTTGGTTGGGAAGTTTTCTACTCAATGAGAATCCAAAATATAAAATTATAGCTAATTTGGTTGAAACACGTGTTAAAGCTCCTCAAAATACCGAAATTTGGGATGTAGTGTTATATGGGCGAGTCCCTAAGAAGTGAACCAATATTTATCATGTTTATACAGAATAATGGGGGTTACCATTATATGGGGGCTACCCGGAAACATGGACCAGTGTTGATCATTTTTATTAGTCACATGTTCTACTCAATATGATTCCAAAATATTACATTGACACGTAGTCTTTTAGAAGAATTTTAGTCTGTTAAAATCAGCTAGGAACTCCCATATAAATGTTCCGCTTTATTTTCGGCATTTTCAATTTTTTTTGCATATATTTTAACCGGTGGGGCTGTAATTTGGCATTCCGAATTGTTGGATTGTGATAAACGTTATTGCAATGTAGGTTCTTATTTTTACATAGTTCCCACATAAAGGTCTCTCGCCATTTTGGGTATTCTTAGAGATTTTAGCCGCACTTCCCCATGGAAGTGTCTGAAATTTTTATTCTGAGGTTTTGAGGCGGAAAAAATCTTTTAGGCACATATTTTTATCGAAGTGTCTGTTATTTCTCATTCAGGGTTCTTGAAGTGTGAAAATAATATTTGCAGAAAAATTTTGATATAGGTACATACAGTGTTGGTCCGTCAGAAACAGTGACGTAAACGACTTAACTTTCCGACGTATAATAAAAACCCATCCAAAACCATTAGGTTCTTTGACAAAATAGCTAATTCCATTAATCTATTTCGAAATTACGTATTTCAAAATTGATTAATTTCAAAAATGTCTTCTTCAAAAAGTTAAGAATTTTTTAATCACTTCTAAATTTTAAAACCAATGAGCAGAGCAGTATGATACCCTGCACAACTTCCACGAAAATCTAACTTTCTGTGGTTCTATATTCTGAGCTTGGGCAATATTTCGGGATATTTGTACGCTCTTGACAGAATAGAGGTCAACAATTTTTACTAATATTCAGTACAGTAAATATATACGCTATAGAATGCACATTTTGTAATTTTTCACACAAAAGTCAGGGTCTATTTGTAATGGCGCTTGCGAGTTTTTAAGATATTTCCGAACATTTTCTTTTCAAATCCCATATTGGTAACAGCTAGTTTTGGCGACCTCTGCATGTCAGTTCATGCTAGAAATAGAAAATATATCTATCAACCTTTTGACATTTTTCCCCAATTTCATGTTAGCCATTTTCTAAGGTTTTTTTGGAAATAATGATTTTTTGGAAGATTATAGAGGTTTCATTTTACCAAAAATCCTTAGACTCGGCCATTTTGCCGTAAGCGAGTCCAGTGATCAACACCTTAAAACTTTTTGGTATCTTAAAAAAAAACAATTGCTTTAATCAGCTCTCCTGTTAATTATCCTTAGATAATTTTATATATATATTTTTTTTCTTTGTGTAAAAGAATTATATATTCTGTAAGTACTACAAAAGTATTCTATTAGAGTTTTTTTACAAATTTCCCATTTTTTTTATTTTAGTATTTTTATAAAATTCACCCACGTAATATCGTTTTTTTTTGTAAAAGTCATCAGTTCATCTGTTCATTTCTTTCCTCTACTTGCATTGGCATATTAACAAGGTAATTATTTCTGTTTTATTGTCAATATTCTTGCCTTTGCTTCATTTAGTTCTCTCAAAAATTAAAACTGAATATCATTTGGTTTGTTAGGTATTTATCGTAAGGAGAGTACCGAAATTGGGACAGCTGTGCTGCAATCAATAGGCTTGATCGATCTCTTCACTCATATCAGTTTTGTTGTTCTACAGAAGAATTTGTCACAACAAGCAAAACGCGGATTATTGGTTTTGCCTATTCGACGTGAGATTAGTATTCACTGAATAAACTAAAGAAGAGCTGTGGTAAAATTAAGAAAGGCAGATCAAGGTCTTGTAAAAAAAAACATCAGCAGATTCCACCAAAAATATCATTAAACTCCGATAAAAACGACTTACCAAAACTTGACAGAGTTTAAGTGAAAAAAATATATTCAAAATTATACCAATGTGAGTGGAAAAACAAAAGGAGAAAATAAGAGAAAAATTAAATTTGTTCCGAAAATATTATGGAAATCATAATGAAACAAAATTAAAATTAATAATATGATTAAAATTTTTACGAGTGTTATTTCCTTTTAAAAAAATTCAAGTTTTGGATAAAATGTAATAAGTGATATTTTTTACTTGCAATAGAATTTTATAAAAAAAAAGAATGAAAAAAGTACCTCTCATTTAATGCATATTTTCACCATTAAGCTGTTGTTGCTGTAAATTCATCTCTGAGAAAGTACTTTCAACGAGGGAACAAATCAACAAAGCACGTAAGTCAATAACCTCTTACTTTGATTTTTAATGAGAATACGATATAAAAGAGAATAACAAAACAAAAGAAAGGTGAACATATGTTGTGATGTTACAAACGGTTAGTTGTTGAAATGAACTAACTATGAAATTAATATTGTTTTAAATTTTTTTTTTTTTTTTTTTTTTTTTTGTAATAAAATAAAAGAATAAATAAATAATTATTAATTAATGATAAATAAAAAAAAAATTATATTCTAAATGCAATAATGGATATTATTTGATCACCTTTCTTTGTTTTCAAATTAAAACGAATAATTTAATTATTCTCTTTGATTATTAAAAATTGATATTTAAGCTGTGAATTTGATCTCATTTACATGCATTTTTTTTTTGTGTTGTGATTTTTTTTCTAATTTATGGAATTTTTTGTTTTTTTTTTATTTTTTAAGAGAAATTGTTAAACATGTTTGAATTTAATATGAATAAAAGCATAATCATGTGTTGTGAGTAAAAAGATCAAAATATCTGTTTGATATCTCTCTGATGTAGACGAAGGTTTTCTTGTTGCAGTAGGGGTTGCAACTCAACATATCTTTTGGAAACATATTCTTGTTGCGACCAGGTTGGGAGGGCAAATCGAGCATCACAACAACAATATGCTCTGCAACATTTTGGTTCATGTCCGTTTCCTCTTCTTGCAACTTTGTCTCCAAACTTCTTATATGTGTATGCAGTGCCTTCCGTTTCCCACTTACGATTTTAATATAGATTTTTCATAATTAACAACATCTTTAATTGCACGCAAATAATGTATAGTTCGCGTAGCCAGATGGCAGAGGAATATTGATAAAAATTGGAACCCCCCTCCGACGAGCAAAAGGCTGGTTTTTTTTGCGTGCATATCATTCAATATATTTCTCAACAACAACATCAACCATCATTAATATCAGTCATATGC
>NW_026884009.1:0-54282 GCF_032173495.1 Musca vetustissima
TATTTCCATAAGTACCCTCTTCAACCATCGAACAAAACTTCATTAATACCCCGATCCTACACCCTTACAATGATTCCAAATTCAAATTTCAACTCTATTAATTCACCCACAATTTAAATTGTACCAAATTTAGTACACAGTAGTACAATTTTCAAAACCCCCAAACCTACACCCCGAAAGCGATTCTAAATCCAAGTTTCAGGATTCCAACACTATCGGTTCACCCACAATTCAAATTGTACCAAATTTAGTACACAGTAGTACACATTTCCAAAACATCCTACATACCCTAATCCTACACCTCCACAGTAATCCTAAATCAAAATGTCATGATTTAAACTTTATCGTTTCACCCACAATTTAAATTGTTCCAAATTTAGTACACATTAGTACGAATTTCTAAAACTTCCTACATATTTCAATCTTACACCTCCACAGTGATCCTGACTCCAATCTTCATGATTCTAGCTCTATTGGTTCACCTAAAATTCAAAATGTACCAAATTTAGTACCCATAAGTATTAATTTGTTAAACTTAATCCTGACCCTAATCCTATATCCCTACAATGATCCTTACTCCAAATTTCCTTGTTCCAGCTCTATCGGTTCACCCAAATCCAAATTGTACCAATTATAGTAGGATTTAGTACTTTTCGTACACATAAGTAAAAATTTTCCAAAACTACGTACACATCCTAATCCCACACTCCGACGGTAATGTTACTTTAAATTTTCAAGATTCCAGCTCGATTTGTACCTTCAAATCAAATTTGCACCAAATGTAGTACCATATATCACTTTGTACACACGAGTACACGATTTCAAAATCATCTCCTTAAATAGACTTTACATCTCAACCCTAATTTGCATTCCAAATTTCAAGTTTTTAGCTCAATCCATTCACATGCTACGAAATTGTACCAAATTTAGTACTTTTCAGTACTTTTCGGATATTCATAGTTCGAATTTTCAAAAAGCCCTTTGCTACATCTATTATACACTCCATCAGTGACCCTCAATCCAAATTTCAGAGTACTAGCTTCACTGGTTCGCCAAACACAAATGGTATCACATTTGGTACTTTTGTGTACTTTTCGTACCGTTCTAGTACGAATTTCCAAAAACCCATCCTTATCTGACACCTTTGGACCAAGAGTGAACCTCACCTAAAATTTCAAGATTCAAGCTTCAGCCGTTTCGTTTGGGCGTTGATGAATCGTTAAATCAGTCAGTTAGTCAATCACTTTACTCTTTAATTAGTGTAGATTAGTACTTTTCGTACCGTTCTAGTACGAATTTCCAAAAACCCAGCCTTATTAGTCCCATTTGGACCAAGAGTAACTCTCACCCAAAATTTCAAGATTCTAGCTTCAGCCGTTTCGTTTGGGCGTTGATGAATCGTTAAATCAGTCAGTCAGGCAATCACTTTACTCTTTTATTAGTATAGATAATAAATTTGACATCAATATACACACCTAAATATTTTTGGCAATAACTACAACAACAATCAATTGAAATTTATATGAAAACTTTGAACTACAACTTTCAAAACTGTTTAACATTACCTACACACTCACCAAATATATGATGACGATGTGTGTGTATATATTTTTGTTCAATCATATTTAAAGTGTGTATTGTATTCCGCAAACACGTCGTATAAAGGAAATTGAAATGTCACCAAAAACTTTTCCTATTTTTACTGAAATACGTGACCGTATTAAATAGAAATTTTGCAGTAATTTCCCAAAAAAATAGTTACAATCATCACGAAATTGAACAGAACAAGGAAATGGTCAAACGCAATAGAAGCAGGAAATTTAAAATGTCTGTTAAAAACACACACACGCGATAGTATTTAGTGTTAAAACATTTAAGAGACAAAGGATCACCATTAAACCAGTAAGGAAAGGTGAAAAGTCGGACGGGGCCGACTATATGATACCCTTCACCACTTTGAGTACACACAAGAGATGTTAATATCTACAATATCCTGTAGATAGAACAGACATAGAATGTTTGGTGGACCATTAAGATGGAATCGGGCGAAAAAAACATGTACATACCATTCTGAAATCAATGAAAAATTGCATGTCAAGCGGACAGACTTGGATTATTTGTTGTACCATTTGTATAAAATCGAGTAAAATTTTGTGTGGGAGCTATATATAAAAACACGGACCTAATTGAGCAACCGTTGCATACACCATTTGTTTTTTTATTACTCTATATTCAATTTAATACCCTTCGCTGCCCCATTTACATAAAATGGTACGAAAATATATATAAGTCCTATATCAAAATCGGAACCGATTTCAACAAACTTTATCACAAATAATTTTTTCCTTAATTGCATTCGCTATGCAAAATTTTGCTCAATCGGAGAAATATTAGGAGTTTGGTGCATCATTCACAAAAAATCGGAAAAAACTATATATGGGAGCTATATCTAAATCTGAACCGATTTTAACCAATCGGAGAAATATTAGGAGTTTGGTGTATCATTCACAAAAAAATCGGACAAAACTATATATGAGAGTTATATCTAAATCTGAACAATCAGTCTGGACATAATTCAGTACTCGGTGCAAAATTTTGTCCCAATCGGACAAATATTGGGGGTTTGGTGCATCATTCACCAAAAATCGGACAAAAATATATATGGGAGCTATATCTAAATCTAAACAGATTTTAACAAAGCTTCGCAGAGCTTCAGTACTCTCTTCGCAAAGCTTCAGTACTCTCTGCAAAATTTTGTCCCAATCGGACAAATATTGGGAGTTTGGTGTATCAAAAGAAAGGCAAACAAAAAATAAGAAGTAGAATAATTTACACGTTTATTGCAACGTTGATATTTATTAGAAAATCTACTGTAAACTAGTATTGAACATTGACTTCCTTATTTATCTACCATAAAACCAACTATTTTTATTTCAAACGAAATCGACCCCTCAATTTATCTATTAAAAAGTATTTAACAAATTGTAAAAGAAATCCAAAGCGATTGCAAACGAACTTTCAGAATCTACTCATCTAATCTTACAGAGTTACTTCGTAAAAATATCCTTCAGGATAATTTAATTCCAATAAGGATATCTAGATTTCTTTTTTTAAATTCGTTACTGTTACAGAAATTTGTTTTTCTGTTTCGTACAATCTCTCACCCACACAACTACAGTAATTTTCCTTTCGAACAAATTCTCTATTACTGAGAAGTTCACACATCAACACGTTCGGATAATACGAATTAAAAAAGGATATTTTAATTTTATAACCACTAAGAAACAAAAACATGAAATGAAAGAAACCAAAAATTAAATGAAATTTCAAAACGCTCGTCTGATGCAGAACTTATGTTCAACGGACCATAAGGAAACTGGACTTTTGAAGAAAAGTTGAGCAAGAAAAAAATGAAATCCTCAGGAAATCACAGTGGGATAAAAAAATATTTCAGAATTGTTTCAACAATACTTTTTCGAAGAAAATATAATTGTTGATTTAAAGGATCTCATAATGTAGAATTTTTAAAAAGATATTTAGAACCCAAAGGCGTGGAGTAGGAAATTTTAAGGAATATCTTGATGGTACCTAAAATTTCTTTGAGGCTTCGATTTAAACAAATTCATTCATACAAGGCTTATATTTTTTAACGAATATTTTTCAAGTACCATTCAAACAAGAAGTGGATTTTTTAAAAGAGTACTGGAGTACTTTTTCAAGGACCATTGGATTGTTTAAACGAATATTTTTCAAGGACCATCCATACAAGGCGTGGATTTTTTTGAACGAATATTTTTTCAAGGACCATCCATACAAGGCGTGGATTTTTTAAACGAATATTTTTTCAAGGACCATCCATACAAGGCGTGGATTTTTTAAACGAATATTTTTTCAAGGACCATCCATACAAGGCGTGGATTTTTAAACGAATATTTTTTCAAGGACCATCCATACAAGGCGTGGATTTTTTAACGAATATTTTTTCAAGGACCATCTATACAAGGCGTGGATTTTTTAAACGAATATTTTTTCAAGGACCATCCATACAAGGCGTGGATTTTTTAAACGAATAATTTTCAAAAGGACCATCCATACAAGGCGTGGATTTTTTAAACGAATATTTTTTCAAGGACCATCTATAAAAGGCGTGGATTTTTTAGACGAATATTTTTTCAAGGACCATCTATAAAAGGCGTGGATTTTTTTAAACGAATATTTTTTCAAGGACCATCCAACAAGGCGTGGATTTTTTAAACGAATATTTTTTCAAGGACCATCCAACAAGGCGTGGATTTTTTAAACGAATATTTTTTCCAAGGACCATCCATACAAGGCGTGGATTTTTTAAACGAATATTTTTTCCAAGGACCATCCATACAAGGCGTGGATTTTTTTAAACGAATATTTTTTCAAGGAACGAACTATACGATTTGAACTAAACTTTGAGTACCTCCTCCACAAATAATAAAAATGTTCAACATTTTTAAATCCAATATTAAACTAATGCAAAATTCGGTTTAATCCAAACTACGCACATCATAATATTTCTTTTAAGCTTAAATCACGTTTTAAGATATGGAAAAACATTCCATTCCTTCTGGTACTTCCTCCACAAAATGGTCAACATATTGCTGAAAATTAATGTTATATCATGCGGACGGACTATCCGATTTAAACTAAAAACCAGTAAGGAAAGTAGTAAAGTCGAACTGGGCCGACTATATGATACCCTTCACCACTTTGGGGATATTGTACATATGTATCTTTACAGATGTCGTTTTTTCGAAGGAACATTGATTTCATACTTTTTAAATAGACTTTAAGCAAACTTTATGCACGCTATTTGGTATGCTTCACTGTTTAAAATGTAATATCAATCAAGCACCCATTGATTATCTGGTTTACAATCAACATGGATTTATACTAACTTCAGTACGTTTTGCGAATCGGCGTATGGGTCTTTAGTACACCATTTACTTAAAATCGGACGAAAGTATTTATAGGAGCTATATGGAAATCTGAAGCAATTTGAAGAATTAGGTTCAGAATGATGTGTGCCAAGTTTCGAGAAAATCGGTTCAGATTTGTATATAGCTCCCATATATAGTTTTGTCCGATTCTATGTAAATGGTGCACCAAAGTTCCTGTATACCTTTCGATTTGCATGAAATTTGGCACAGCGTAACTTCAGTACATTGTACAAAATTGTGTGCAAACGGAATATCCAGCAAACGGAATATCCAATTGTATCCAAACATACATATATGAAACTAAAAAATGGGACCCGTTGGTCTATGGTGCAACTTCTTTTGGTACCCAATCGCAAACTGTGACAGAGGGTATATAACTGTCGGCAAAACCAATTTATACAAAAGTTTATTTTTGTACTCGAATCATTCCCGAAAATCCACCATAAATATGACAAACCCCATGCACATTTTATTTTATTTCTGCTGCCATCGACACTAGCATTTCTCAAATTCAAAAGATCTACACGCCCACCCCTAACTACAACAATGTATTCCAAAATAGCAGAACAAAAATTAAGAGCTCTTTAAAGAGGAATATACCTTACCACATTGCCACAAGCCTTTTTACTTACAATTCAGTCCCGTTTTTTTTTGCTCCCGATGCACTTAAAACACAAAAACAAAAAACAACAAGAAAAAACACCAACGTAAAATAAATGTGCTCAACATTTTAAAGTTCAGTCACTAAAGGCCAGTGGCCCTTAAAATTACAACAATACGAGTGCAATATAAATTTATGGTATTTCCTCTATTCAACACACACGTAGCAGAAGGAGTCAACCGAAACTTGTGGGGCATAGGAAAACTTAGGAATACCAGTCTGCCAGTCTTGTTCAGTTTTTGTTCGTTCATTGTCCATGGACATGAATTGAAAGCTGCATAAAAACCAATATATAAGGTAGATTGGTGGGTGGTTACATGTGTACAAATTTTGTTATGTTGAAAATGCCCAAAAGATAAATATCGTCGTAAATGTATCCTCGAATGAACTTCAATCGTAAACTTCGTATAGAAAGTGTTAAAAGTTTAGTGTGCCAAATTTCGAGTAAATCGAAACGTATATTGGGACTTTGGTGCCCCATTTACCTTAAATCGGACGAAAATATATATGGGAGCTATATCTAAATCTGAACCGTTTTTCTCGAAACTTGGCACACATCATCTTGGACCTAATTTAGTACTCTGTGCCAAATTTCGTGCAAATAAAAAGATATATAGGGACTTTGGTGCCCCATTTACCTTAAATCTGAACCGATTTTCTCGAAACTTGGCACACATCGTTTTGGACCTAATTCAGTACTCTGTGCCAAATTTCGTGGAAATCGAAGGATATATAGGGACTTTGGTGCCCCATTTAGCTTAAATCGGACGAAAATATATATGGGAGCTATATCTAAATCTGAACCGCTTTTTCCCAATTTCAATAGGGTTCGTCCTTGGGCCAAATAAGTGACTTGTGCCAAATTTCATCTAAATCGGATCATAAATGCGACCTGTACGTTGTTTACAATTTAACATCTACAGACGGATGGACGGACATGCATAAATCGACTTAAAAAGTGATTCTATTCATATTCTCAAAAGGAACCATATATCTATCTCGTTTCCTTATGCCTGTTACAAACATATGCACAAAGACATAATAGCCTGTACCACAGTGTGGTGAAGGGTATACAAATCCAAAATATATACAATTTATATATATGCAATCTTTTTGATGAAGGTGCCCCTCTATAAATTACATCACCAATGTAACTCTTATTTATTATTCCGGGTTCTAGAAGGGTGAAAAGCCAGATTCTCCCACAGAAGTTGTTGTAATTTATCATTCAGGGTTCTTCCCGGCCGAATTTGGATTTTTGAGTGCTGCGTATAATTGAATTTTTGGAGAATATTTAGGAGTTTGCAAAGTTATCACAATTTCCATCAATTAATTTTCTAATTTTGACATTCCCCTTCCTTTACAGTACTAACCTCGTTAAAAAAAAGTGCATAACCGATGACCATTAGTATGCCATGTAGGTATGTTTGTTCGCAGTATGTCCTGATATGTGTGTAGTGCGCCTAACCTAAAAGTTAATTGTCTTAATAAATCAAATAGAGTTTCTTGCCTCAAAGGACTAAGTTCTAACTAAGTTATAAAGTTTGTTGCAATTTATTAATGGGTCCGTAAATTTTCGAAAAATAAAGAAACAAAGGTAATTGCTATGTGAAAATAAACTAAGAGAGTCAATGAATTAAAATATCGAAAAAAAAAAATAATTTTAGTTTTTATACAAACATTTTAATTATATTGATCTGTACATGATTTAAGGATATGATAAGTATGTTTAGGCCCACAAATTTCTAACACTTCAATATAATTTGTCTAGAATCATGTTTAAAGGTTTAAATAAAATTTCGTATTTGATTATTTCCTTATTCCTTTTTTGTTATTCTTGAGAATACCCTTTTATTGAACTTCTATAAAAGCTTATCTCATACGAAATCCTTAAGTAAATTTACCACTTATCCCATCTAGCAAATTGTTTTATAAGCAACAACAAACAACAATGCCGAAAATAGATAACATTATACACAACAACAGCAACAACATCAATATTGAATGTAAAATCATCTTCAGGGATTGTAAAAAAAGTTTAATGAGCCGTTACTAATGGCCGTAAATACGAGAGAATACGACAAATTGTGTCCAGCGGAAAAAAAGGATGGAACAACAGCAATTCTTGTTCTATAAAATTACCGATATTTACGACAATTGTAATAAAAATCAATAACAATAAATTGGAAATGGAATGAAATGAAAAAAAAAAACAAATCAATTGATTGAATAGACACAATTCTGAAGAAAGTAGTACGAAACAATAACTTAGTATAAAAACCACCATTGAACCATTGAGAAAAATTATTTGAAAAAATCCACGCGTATGTGTTCCTTTAAAAATATGAATGTACACCAGTAAAAACGTCATGGCGTACATTCAAAATTTCTTAAATAAGTCGGTATCTTTAATTAGTTGAAAATTTCGAATAAAAACTTAATAACATCGAAAATGAGGCAATGGGAAAATGTGGTTAAAACCTTCAAAATACTGAATACCAATACATTGGCCTATAATGGAAGCCTTCAAAATATTCCCATTTGATCGAAAAAATCTGAAAAAATTATTAGAACCAATTCTGATTAAAAACTCACCCAAAATCCCCAAGAAATTTGGTATCATCATATGAGCGCTATTGTGAAACTTAGGCTAAAATTGTTAATTTTTGGTAGGAAGATTATAACGAGTGGTTTTATCTAGGCTGAGGTAAGCTCAACCGTTGCCAGGGTCAATTCAAAGACCCACAAACCTTAAATGATAACACGAGATGTATATGATTGTATCTTTTATTACAGTTCTTGGATGTTAAGACAATGGATAATATGTGTAAATTCAGATGGTTATTTGTATATGGTTTAACAGTAATTATTCTCGACCGTTGGCCTTTGCAGCTTTGTAGTGGGAGGCGGAACGCAGGAGCGAGTTAGGTCCTGGAGCGTGTTGCAAACAGGAGCGGGTAGAGCGCAGGAGCGAGCTGAACGCAGGAGAGAGTTAGATGCTGGAGCGTTTTGAATACAGGAACGGTTATATGTAGGAGCGGGCAGAGCGTAGGAGCGAGCTGAACGCAGGAGCGAGTTAGATGCTGGAGCGTTTTGAATACAGGAACGGTTATATGTAGGAGCGGGTAGAGTACAGAGCGAGTTAGGTGCTGGAGCGTGTTGAAAACAGGAACGGTTATATGTAGAAACGAGCAGAGCGCAGGAGCGAGCTGAACGCGGGAGCGAGTTAAGTGCTGGAGCGTGTTGAATACAGGAACGATTGTATGCAGGGGCGAGCTGAACGCGGGAGCGAGTTAGATGCTGGAAGCTGCCTGCGGACGTAAATCTGGCTATGAGCGATCTACGAGCGTGTTGCTGGCTATAAGCATGTAGCTGGCGGTGAGCGGTGAGCTGTATACGAGCGTTGGGCTAGCTGTGAGCGTGGAGCTGGTAGCTCTGGCAAAGAACTGGGAGCTGGCAAAGAGCTGGGAGCTGGCTAAGAGCTGGGAGCTGGCAGAGAGCTGGGAGCGGGCAAAGCGCAAATCCGAAGATTTTTGTTAACGACTGACGATCTACTATAGCTGCGGACCTGCCACACGTCGACTTCACTTGTACTGTTCGCTAACTCTGGTTCTCGACCACTTCAGTGATGAAAAGTGGAACACTTATTCGTATGGCTTTATTAAGTGAATGAAAATTATTTACTCATTCTTTAGTGCAAAATGCACTGAAGTTAAAATGGGGGAATGAGTAAACATAGATGGTTGTTTGGTTGTATAGTTGATCGTACAAGTCATGTGTTGTAATAGAGGTAAAATGGTGCTATAGATATTAAAGTGGGTAGTATTACTTGTATTTTATAAGAAAAATGTATGGAGCTATGTGACGGTCACGTTAAAAGATTTTCCGCTCAATAAGAATACAAAATATACAATTTTAGCCAGTCTGGAATAAGCACGTGCACAAACTCCCCATGTACCAACCCATGGAATATTGAGTTATTTGCGGGGTCCTTCACAAGTGGACCAATTTTTTTGGTAGGAAGGTATTTTGGGTATTACAGTTGATTAGGTTGAAAACCTTGCCCAAAAGCCTGAAAATACAAAATATTAGTGAGAACTGTTACATGATACCCTAAAACTGGATCGATATATTTGATGTGTCGTGTCGCAAACCTTATAGTGGATAATATAAAAATGCATCCAAAATATTGATTTAAGGGGACCTCCCTCATTCTCGATTTAAAATTTTCAAGATTTTCAATGGGCTGGAAATGAATACCAATGCATTTTAAGGTTTGTAACTTAACATATATATATAGTTGAAGATTTCAAAGAGAAGAAAAATAATTTACAAAAATTTCAGTAGTGTTTATTTGGGATACATTTGTATTTTGTTTTTGCAAAATTTTTTTGGTATTGTTTCGTTGTTGTTTTTATGGGATTAAAGAAAAGTCCATTTTTTGATGGCGGGCATGATAACAACTCACCGGAACATCGGAATCGGGAAAGGGTGTTAGAAAGAGTACATGTCTGGCTCTCGTATGAACTAGGATTATTGACTTCGCTCAAAAATCCACAAAATGGGGGACCTTTGAAAAAATATTTTTGAAAAATCGCCTATTTTTATGACAAACCAAGTTAAAAAATAATGAAGATCTTCACCGATTGGATTTATCCTTGGTCATACGATAGCTATACACTCATAGGGAAACGTCCCAAAATAATGAATCGATAGGATTATTAGCAATTTTAAATCGATAGGATTTGGAGAAATTGGTTTAAAGTTTGAGAAGCTCTCTTACCGTCACTTGATGCTGACACAATAAATCAAAAGCTGTTTGAGAGTTTCACTTGAAAATTGTAGGGACATTAAATACATGTAGATTCGAGAAACTAAATAAAATTTTTTGACACCGAGAATGGGGGGTCCCCTTAAAAATCTCCTAATATTCATTTAAGAAATCCACAATTATAACCAACCTCTAAAGATCCATTGCAGAAGCCTTATTATTTAACCGCTGTTTTGAGTGGAGCTTGAAAAACATATTTATTTCCAAAAAATAAGGTAGAAAATTACGCTCAAGGACTTGAGATAGAAGGAGAATATGTTTTAATCCTTTTAGAATTTGAATTAAAATTGGAAGTGTAATATGGAAACATATATTTTAAAAAATGACAGAACATATTACTTTAAAAATTCGTCTTTTATATATACTTGAAAAAACGTATTACTTTAAAAAATTTCCTTTATATTAATGTGTTCTTAAAAAAATATGCATCCAAATATCCACGCATGTGTGGTCATTGAAAAATCTATTGATTTTAAAACATGTAAATATTTTTCTTGAAAAAAAAACTATATTTATATTGCAAAAATATAGTTTTTAAAGCAATGACCTGTTGTGCACTCTAGCATCAGATCAAATCTTAGAGCGCACAACAGGCCATTCACAGACTTAAGTGTATGTCCAATATTGAACATGTGGTGGTGGAAATCGCCCCTTATTTCAACCAAACCTATCTGATCCTAATAGTTCCGATGATTACAATTTATTAGCCATTCGTATCTCACTGCGTATGATTGACACCAGATAACCCATTTTATACACATCATACGCCACCATTAACCAACTATGTATTGTATCTCCACAACACCATACGAAACAATACTCAGCATAATAAAAGATAATTGTGATCCACACACACACACATCCATACCTACCTGTCTTTTTTCCGACGACCATATCATTGACACCTTTTATGCTGGACACAAAAAATGCAATTATTTAACAAATAAAGACGTTTAATTAAACCAAACAATGGCAAACAATTCGTATCAATGCCGTTTTTTGTTCTGCTGTATAAATTGATCACCTGAAATATTTGCAACAGCAAACGGCAACTATGACGATGAAGTTACAGGCATGAAAAATTTACAGAAAAAAGTAGCTTCGAATTTATTTAAAAATCGGTATATTTTATTTCAACGGCATTCTAGAAAATGTATTTTTCCCGTACTAATAAATAAAGGATTGACTGACTGACTTACTGATTTAACGATTCATTAACGCCCAGACGGGTTTTTGGAAATTCGTACTAGAACGGTACGAAAAGTACTAAATGTGATACCATTTGCATTCGGCGAACCGGTAGAGCTAAACACTTAAATTTTAAATGAGGGTCACTGATGGAGTGTAGAATTGATATAGCAACGGATTTTTTGTACAATTTCGTAGCATGTGAATGAATAGAGCTAAAAATTTGGAATGCGAATAAGGGTTGAGATGTATGATCTATTAATAGAGACGAGTGTCTAGTTATGGAGACGAGTGTACGAAAAGTACTATATTTGGTACACATTTAATTTGGAGATACAAATCGAGCTGGAATCCTGGAATTTGAAACTAACATTACCGTCGAAGTGTAGGATTGGGATATGAACGAAGTTTTGGAAATTTGTTACTTATGTGTACGAAAAGTACTACAGTTTGGATTTGGGTGAACCAATATAACGGGTATAATGTAATTTGGAGTCAGGATCACTGTAGGGGTGTGGGCTTGGTGTCAGGATTCAGTTTAAGAAATTAATACTTATGGGTACTAAAATTAAGTACGATTTGATTTGTGGGTGAATAGATAGAGTTGGAATTCTAAAACTTGAATTTCGGATCAGTGTGGGGGTGTAGGATTGGGGTATGTAGGAAGTGTGTGTGAACCTATAGAGTTGGAATCCTGAATCTTGGATATAGTGTAGGGGGTAGGATTGGGGTATGTAGAATGTTTTTGGAAATTTGTACTACTGTGTACTAAATTTGGTACAATTTGAATTGTGAGTGAACCGACAGAATTGGAATCCTGAAACTTGGATTTAGGATCACTATGGGCATGTAGGTTTGAGGTAAGAAGGAGATTTTAGAAATTCGTACTACTCTGTACTAAATTTGGTACAATTTGAATTGTGGATGAACCGATAGAGTTAGAATCGTGAAACTTTAATTTGGAATCATTGTGTAGGAGCGGGGTATAGAGGAAGTTAGTTAGATGGTTGAGGAAGGTACTTATGGAAATAATGTGTGCTAAATGGAACTAAATTTGGTAAAATTTGGATTTGGGTGAACCTTTAGACTCGAATCATGAAATTTGGTACCAAATGTCACTCAAATTCAAATTATGGTCGATATTAATGTGTGTACTGCTTAGATGTTCTGACATATGCAGTTTTCTGTTAAAATAAAATAATATGTTAATACATGTTTAAATATTACCCTTCTAAGCCCTATCTAAATATATAAAAGAGTTGCGTTATAAGTGACTAATTGATCACCAACGGCCAGACGAAACGGCTAAAGCTAGAAACTTGAAATTTGGCACGTATGTGGGGTTTGGTGCTTAGGCGTGAGATAAGGCGGGGTTTTTAGAAGTTCGTACTAAAAGGTACTAAAAAAATTACTACAAACTTTGGAAATTAGTACACAAGGTGCTAAAAAGTACTAATTATTATATTACAATGGAGCAGGTTTGTAGAGATATCTGAAACTTGACACGTAGCTTAAGCTATTAAAATAGAATTATGAACAAAATATTGGAAATTAGTACTAAAATGTGCAAAAAAACTTATACATATTATATTACACTACAACCGATACAGACATAACATCGTATATAGATTTAACTATTAAAAATATAATGATATACATAACATTTTGTCGGAAATTAGTACTAAAATAGTGGGAAAAGGCACTAACAATTAAATGGAACCGGTAGAAAGACGAATCTGAAATATAGTGCGTAGCTTCATCTATTGCAAACAGAATGCTGGGCATAAACTATTTTTAATTAGTACTAAAAGTTGCACTATAATGTACTAAATACTATATTATAATGGAACATGGATATTGAGCGATTAGAAGTGGTAGAGTTTGAAATTCTTGTATTTTATATGGAAATCCTGAATACTGTATACATTTTCGTACTATAATTCCGAATTCCACCTCTTTTCCTACACCTAATATCACGTTTATTACCATCTGTACCCTTCATACACATAAAAATTAATTTCTGAAAACTCTTTTTTTCATTATACAGATTCAAAAGTGATCAGAATTTCAATTATACATTTTAGCAAATGCCTACATGTTCCACATTTAGTTCCATTCAAGACTTTTCGAACATTTAAGAAAACATTTTCAAAACTATCTTCATATATGAATCGTATTTCTAATTTCATAAAATTTATTTTCTAATTTCATTCAAGTCAGCTCTCTCCGCTACGGAAATCCTAATTGTTCTAAATTTATTGCATTAAGTACTATTCGTACACATAAATACGAATTTCCAAAGATGTCTCCATAGCTCAATCCTAAACTTCAACAGTATTCTAAATTCGAAATTTAAGGATTTCAGCCCTATCCATTCACACAAATCCAAATTATACCACATTCTGTACCATTTAGTACTTTTCATACTCATAAATAGATTTCTAAAACTACATCAATCCTTCAATCTAAAAGTAATCTAAATTCCTCCAAAGTCCAAATTGTACCAAATTTAGTACTTTTCGTGCTCATAAGTACGAATTTGTAAATGTACTTATTGTTTTCAAATAGTAATCGTATGTCCAAATTTAAAAATGCCACTTCTAACTGTAAATCGAAAACCAAATTGTACGAGATTTGGTACCATTCCAATTTGTTCTAAATATAGTACCATTTAGTACACATAAGTACTATACAATCATATCTCAATTCTATACTTCAACAGTAACCATTATCCAAATTTTAGGTTTCCAGGTCCCTCCTTTCGTACACATAAATACGAATTTCCCAAGCTGTCTTTATGCCTCAACAGTAATCTTTATTCCAAATTTCAGGTTTTCAGCTCTATCCGTTTACCCAAAATCCAAATTTTACTCAATTTAGTTACATTTAGTACTTTTCGTACCCATAAGTACGAATTACCTAAACTACCTTAATCATACATTCCAAAAGTCATTTCAATTCCCAAATTCAAGACTCCAGCTCTTTCTGTTCACCTTAATCCAACTTTTACCAAATTTATTACTTTACGTAGACATAAGTATGATTAAGGGTCTCTACGCTCAATTAAATGCAAATAGTACTAAATTTAGTACATACACATAAGTCAAATTTCTAAAATGGAACATATATATCTTTATGACTTTCCATCAGTGAACTACATTCCAAATTTCAGAATTCCAGCTCTTAGCGTTTGTCTAACCTTAATCCGGGGTCAATGACCTTACACCGGATTAAGCCTTAATCCGGGGTCAATGACCATTAATCCGGGGTCAATGACGTTTAAACCGGATTAAGCCGGGGTCAGTGACCTTACACTGGATTAATCCGGGTTAAACTGCATTGACCCCGGATTAGGGGTCATTAACCCCGGATTAAGGCTTAATCCGGATTAAGGCTTAATCCGGATTAAAAGACACTGAACCCGGGTTAAGAATTAATCCGGACAATGGGTTATTGACCCCGGATTAAGGGTCATTGAACCCGGATTAAGATTAGAGAAACGGGAAAAGCTAGAATTGTGAAATTTGGAATGTGGTTCACTGATGAAAAGTAATAAAGATGTAGATGTAATTATATTAATTAGAATTTCGTAATTATATTTATGAAAAGTACTAAATGGTACTAAATTTGGTACTGTTTGTATTTAGTTGAGCGTATAGGGAGGGAATACTTAAAAATAGGAATTAGGACTACTATTGGAGTACATGATTGAGGCAACTTTAAAAAATCGTGCTTATGTGTGTGAAAAGTACTAAATTTGGTACAAGTTGGATTAAGGTGAACAGATAGAGCTGGAGTCTTGAATTTGGGAATTAAAACAACTTTTGGAATGTAGGATTAAGGTAGTTTATGTAATTCGTACTTATGGGTACGAAAAGTACTAAATGTTACTAAATTGAGTACAATTTGGATTTTGGGTGGACGGATAGAGCTGAAAACCTGAAATTTGGAATAAAGATTACTATTAAGGATTGAGGTATAGAGACAGCTTTTGAATGCGTAGTTATGTGCACGAAAGGTGCTAAATGGAGGGACCTGGAAACCTAAAATTTTGATAATTGTTACTGTTGAATTGTATAAAAGTAAAGTACTTATGAATATAAATGGGTATGAAATTATAATACTTATGTGTACTAAATGGTACTATATTTGGTACAATTTTATTATGTTTGAACGGATAGAGCTAGACTCAAGAATTTTGGAATTAAAATTACTGTTGGAATGTAGGTTTGAGTAAGTTAAGGAAATTCGTAATTATGGGAACAAAAATTACTAAATTGTTCAAAATATAATACAATTTAGATTTGTGTGAACGAATTGAGATGGAAAATTTATATTTGGAATTAAAATTACATGATTGAGGTAGTGTTGGAAATTCGAACTTATAAGCGTGAAAAGTACTAAATGTTAATAAACTTGATATTAGGTGTAGGAATAGAGTCGGAATTCGGAAAAATATTATGAAAATGTATACAGTATTCACGATTTCCATAGTATTCCATACGAAGTACCTGACACTGGCAAGTTGCATATAAATTACCACACAGCTGATAAAAGAAGAAGAAAAAAACACGAACACTTCTTTGTCCCAATACAATACAATAACATCAACGGCAACAAAAATTCGAACGAACGAAATTGTATAAAAAATTGCTTCCCTTAGCATTCTGTGGTAGTGGCGCCGACACAGCTTGCATATATTCGACAAATTGATGGATCGATGTTGTATTTGGCCAAACCCCGGCAAAAAAGGGCAAGTGAGCAATTACTAAGGCAATGGTAGTAGTTGACATATGGAATGCTCTACAAAGCATCAGTTAATGGTTTGATTTATTCAGGATGGGCATCATTATATCCTTCACCACACTGTGCATATGCTTGTAACAGGCAAAAGGAATCGAGATAGACCCATAGTTCCTTTTGAAAATATGCATAGAATCACTTTCTGAGTCGATTTATGCATGTCCGTTCGTCCGTCTGTTGATGTTAAATTGTAAACAAAGTACAGGTCGCCATTATAATCCGATTTGGCTGAAATTTGGTACAGCTCATTTATTTGGCCCAAGGGCGAACCCTATTGAAATTGGGAAAATCGGTTCAGATTTAGATATAGCTCCCATATATATTTTTGTCCGATTTATGGACTTTAGTCTCTGAAAATCATTCGATTTGCACGAATTTTGGCATAGCGCACTGAATTAAGTCTAAAATGATGTGTGCTAAGTTTCGTGAAAATAGATTCAGATTTAGATATATAGTTTCGCCCGTTTTTACGTGAATGGTGCACCAAAGTACCTAAAAATCTTTCGATTTGCACGAATTTTGGCATAGCGTACTGAATTAAGTCTAGAAAGACGTGTGCAAAGTTTCGTAGAAATTGGTTCAGATTAAGATATAGCTCCCAAAGTCCCCATATATCTTTCGATTTTGGGATAGCGTACTGATTTAAATCTAGAATGATGTGTGCAAAGTTTCGTGAAAATCGGTTCAGATTTACATACACCTCTATATATATTTCCGTCCGATTTTAGGTAAATGGTGCACTAACGATCCATAAGTAGTCCGATTGACACAATGTATTGAAGTTATTATAAATTAATCTCTGATAAGTTTCCTTGAAATCGGTTCATATATATATATATATATATATATATATATATAGCATAGCTTCTATATATAATTTTGACTTCAGGATACATACGATGAATATACCCAAAGTGGTGAAGGGTATCATATAGTCGGCCCAATCCGATTTTACTACTTTCCTTACTGGTTTTAATTGGCAATGTTCGACATAGCTCTCTTACAACGGTGTTTTGAAGTTCTGCTATTTTGGCATTCAGGGTTTTGGGGGCTGACATATTGACTGATTACTGTCAACATGAATCCATGTTTTGGCATAATTTTCACATAAAGGTATCCTCCAGACTTTAGGCACTTTGAAAGTTTTAGCTGTATTTTTCTATCGAAGTGGCTGTAATATGCGGGTAATGGAAAAAAGTACCATTAAAGATTTTTAGTTTGACATAGCGCCCATATGAATGCCTCAACCTATTTTCGGTATTTTGAAGGGTAAACACTTTTGCAAAACATTTTACACATAAGTCCATGTCTTGTTATAGCCGCTCAATAACAGGATAGAAAACATGAAGATTGATTGGTTTATTATCCACCAAAGTGACTGTATTTTGGCATTCCGGGTTATTGGTGATTAAAAACATATCTGCAAAAAAATGTACAAAAGAGGTGCCAGTTTCGGCATAGCTCCCATAAGAAGGTCCAGTTCTATGTACGGTATTTTGAAGATTGTACCTAATGTTCAGCCCAAAAGTCTGTCGTACAATTTAAAAACTTATTTTATAGGTCTCTCGATCGGAGTGAAAGGTGTTTGGTTTGAACGTAAGAAATAATGTATAAATCATTTTTGATAATAATTTTAATTTAATTTTTGAATGCTAGAAATATATATAGTGGGCCTCGTATATTCTACATCGTTACGGAATTACACTGCAGGTATTGGAAAAAAAATATATTTTGAGACGAGTATGCCTACGAGTTACAAGCGAACCCTTCTAACTCATTATACGTTGTATAATGTGTCACAAAACCCGGAAATCTGAAGTGGGTGTTTAAGGTGACGGCTATGTTGAAGTATATTTCAAATGTTAAATGCATGAATGTTGGCATAAAACAAAAAAGGGCAAAAATTATACACGAATTTTTGCCAAACTTTTCAGAAAACGTAAAAAACACTGTATAAAAATCAACGTAAAAATCAACAAACCAAAAAACAACGAAAAAACACAGCACATTGTATAAAAGACCACTGAATGATTAACTGCCCATAAAGTAGAAGCACAACACCATTCAAACCAATGAAGTTGTTACGTTTGGGTTTTTTGCAGCCGCCGCTTCACTCCCCCCACTCACCCCACCCATCTCGCGCACACACACACCCGCACTCTTTTTTCTGCAGTCAATCATCGTAGAAGATTCATGCAGCAACATGGGAAATAGCGCCCGTTACCCTTCTTTCGTCTGACCACCCGTCGGTCCGACAGCCTACACTCGTTACTACATCTTATCCCGATATAGTGCTAAGAGTAATTGTTCTTTGGCTGCCTTTTCCGATCTTTGCCGCTGTAGCCCTTGTTGTTGTTTTTGCTGCTGTTGGTCACCGTGGTTGTTGTGTGGAATGAACAAAAGTCGTAAATCGTATGATTCATTCTGTTTTTAAATTGATTGCTTGTGCGAACATTTTTTGTTTTTGCCTTCTTTGTTGTTGGCGCGAAAGTGTAATGTATTGTAAAATAATATTATGGACGGAACGGAAAATGGAATGTGGTGTTCAATGAGAAAGCGAGAAATTTAAACAAAGTGTAAATGAAGTTAATTTGATATTCATTAAAGTTTTAAGATTCCAAAGTTGCATTGATAATAATGAAACAACAACGGGTCAGTTTTATTAAATAAATCATTTAAAAAACCAGTAAGGAATGGTCCAAAGGCGGGCGGGCTATATGATACCCGTCACCACTTTGGGTACATACAAGAGATGTTAATATCTACAATATCATGTAGATAGAACAAACATAGAATCTTTGGAAGACCATTGAGATGGAATCAGGCGAAATTTAATGTGGTATCTAGATATATATTTGAACCAATTGAAAAAAAATCCCATACACATACCATTATGAAATCAATGAAAATTTGCATGTCAAACGGGCAGACTTGGATTCTTTGTTGTACCATTTGTATGAAATCGAGTAAAATTATGTATGTGAGCTATATATAAACAAATGGACTCTATATTCAATTTAATACCCTCTACCAAATCTCGTGTAAATCGAACAAACATAGGACCTTCGGGGCACCATAGACATAAAATGGAACAAAATTATATATAAAACCAATATCAAAATCTTAATCGCTTTCAACAATCCTTATCACACATATTTTTTTCCTCAATTGCATTCGCTATGCAAAATTTTGCGCAATCGGACAAATATGAACCAATTTTAACAAAGCTTCACAGACATCAGTCTGTACCTAATTCAGTACTCTGTGCACAATTTTTTCCCAATCGCACCAATATGAGGAGTTTTGTGCACTACTAACCTAAAATCGGGCGAAACTATATATGTGAGCTATATCTTGTCCCAATCGGACATTGGGTGTTTGATATGATATTTGATATGGGAGCTATTTGTAAATCTGAACCGATTTTAACAAAACTTCGCAAACATTAGTGTGGACCTAAACCAGTACTCTGTGCAAAATTTAGTTCCAATCGGACAAATATTGTTTTGTGCATCATTCACATAAACTCGGACGAATCTTTATATGGGAGCTATATAAAAATATGAACCGATTTCTCCGATTTCAATAGGGTTTGTCCTTGGGCCAAATAAATGAACTTTTCCAAATTTCATCCAAATCGGATCATAAATGCGACCTGTTCACATAAATACATGGACGGATTGACAGACGGATATGCGTAAATTGACTCAGAAAGTGATTCTATGCATATTCTCAAAAGGAACCATGGGTCTCGATTCCTTTTGCCTGTTACAAACATATGCACAAAGACATAATACTCTGTGTGGTGAAGGGTATAATAAAGAAGTATAAAGAAGAAGAAGTATAAAGTAGCAACTATTATTTAAAAAATCAACGCTTATTGTAGTCCTGGAACAAATATTTTTTAAAAATTCACACTTTTGGTAGTCCTGGAAGAATTTTCTTTTAAAAAAACCTATGCCTTCTATAGTCCTGGAAGAATGTAAAAATTATTTATTTAAAATATCAATATTTGTACAATCCTTAAAAAAAAACATTCGCTTAAAAAAATAGCTTAAAAGTAGAAACAAAAAAGAAAACCATTATTATTTTTGCTATAATTATAATAAATTAATAAATCTTTCTTTTTGAAGAGTACCACCTCAGCCTGGAGAATCCTTTCATTCGTCCAGCCATGTAAACAAATGAAAAACTTATTCCTTTGGAATAATTGAAACAGAAAATATTTATCTTTCAACAAAATTTACCACACAATTCATGCGCTCTTCAAAGTCAGAATCTACTCAACAATCATCACCTTCCTTCCTGTCCTCCACACTCTCGAAACTTTCAAAGGTACTTTCAAAATACGAATTTAAAAATGGGATAACAAAAAATAAAAATGAAATAGTATTTAGCTTAGCTAAATGTACCGAACAATGAGGCGGAACACTTTTGTAATACAATGTCGATGAAAAAAAAACAAGTAGGCAGAAAAATAAAATAACAACAAAACTATAAAAAACTATGCAAATACTTAAATGAATGAAAACTATAACAAGGAAAGAGAACGAAACCAAGATAGACATTTTGGAATTGCGAGGAGAACAACTTTTTCACATAGAGGACTTTGGCATTTTTACACGCCCCAACATTCTGAAGTTGGAGTTACACCAGCCACCATATAGGCGCTGAAAAATATAATCACCTGAACTAGATGGAAGTATTTTTTCACTTCATTTCTAAAGAACTCCGTTGTTTTTGTGAGTCAGTATTGTTGTTGTTTTTTTCATTCTCTCCCTTTTACTTATTTAGGTGCCTATTTCAAGCCTTTATGTTGCCCAGGAATGTAGGCTTTCCCCTCATATCATTTTTGTTCCTGACTTACTTAATTTCTCGTTGTTGCACTTGTTGTATGCATTTGATTTTGAAAAAAGTTGGTGATAGTTAGGTTATGTCGGTAACAAATCCGTTAGGATAAAAATGTACTTAACAAAGCTTATAACCCAACATCGCAGTCCTGGGAATAGTTGTTATTATTATAATAAAAAATAATAACAATCATAATGTTGATGACAACAAACTCCAGAGATAGGGTGGACCAAATCTGGGTGATAGGAAAATTAAAAAAAAAAATTTTTTGTTTAGGCGTGGATTTTTTAAAGAATATTTTTTGAAGGTCCTACAGAAGCGTGGATTTTTAAAAGAATATTTTTTGAAGGTCCTACAGAAGCGTGGATTTTTTAAAGAATATTTTTTCAAAGACCACCACAAGGCGTGGATTTTTGAAAGAATAATTTTTCAATGAATATCCATACAATATGTGCATTATTTAACAAATATTTATTTCAGGTCCATCCATACAAGTCGTCTTTTTAATGAATATTTTTAATTTTTTTAAAGAATATTTTTTGAAGGTCCTTCAGAAGCGTGGATTTTTGAAAGTATAATTTTTCAATGAATATCCATACATGTGTACATTTTTAACGAATATTTTTTTCAGGTCCATCCATACAAGTCGTCTTTTTTAACGAATATTTTTTCATGGACTATTCATACAAGGCGTATTTAAAACATGTATGGATGGCGTCTATTTTTTCCAATAAGATTATTTTTTAAGTAATAAGTTTTCAAGAACCCACACAAAAAGATAATTTTTAAAGAATATTATTTAAAAGACCCATACAATAAGTAAATTTTTAAAAATATCCCAAGAGAATATCCCAACAAGAACTGATGAGGATCAGTGGCGTGAAGAGAAACTATAGTCTTCTCTGCCTTACCCCTCGGCGAACAATGTCATACATTCCCCTCTAATAAATAGTTGTTTTTTTTTTACAAAAACAACAAACTGGGATTCCGCCTGACTATTTTTCAAAAACAAAATACAAATAGTATTTCAAATAAACCGCACACACTACTGAAACTTTTAAGAAAGATGTTTTCATAAAACTACTGAAGAGTGAATTTTTAAAAAAATATTTGTAAAAAGAATATTTTTTAATGTTTTATTTTTTACATTAATATTTCTCAAGGACCCACAGGCGTGAGGCCATAAGACTGGATTTTTTTAAAATGTTTTTTTTTTTCAATGACCAACACAAGCTTCCATTTTTTAAAGAATATTGTTTTAAGGACCAACACAAGCGTAGATTTTGTAAAGAATATTTTTTTAAAGACCAACACAAGCGTGGATTTCTTAAAAAATATTTGTTCAAGGACTACCATAAACGTGGATGTTCAAAAAAATATATTTTTTTAAGGACCACCATAAACGTGTATATTATAAAAAATATTTGTTCAAGGACTACCATAAACGTATATATTCAAAAAATATATTCGTTCAAGGACCACCATAAACGTGTATATTATAAAACAAATATTACTTCAAGGACTACCGTAAGCGTGGATGTTTTTAAAAAAAAATTTTCAAGGACTACCATAAGCGTGGATTTAATAAAGAATATTTTTTCAGGGACCAGAACAGGCGTGGATTTAATAAAGAATATTTTTTCAAGGACTACCATAAGCGTGGATTTAATAAAGAATATTTTTTCAAGGACTACCATAAGCCGTGGATTTTTTTAAGAATATTTTTTCAAGGACTACCATAAGCCGTGGATTTTTTTAAGAATATTTTTTCAAGGACTACCAAAAGCGTGGATTGTTTTTCAAGGACCACTTTAAGCGTGGATTTTATAAAGAATATTTTTTCAAGGACTACCAAAAGCGTGGATTGTTTTTCAAGGACCACTTTAAGTGTGGATTTTATAAAGAATATGACTAACATAAGTGTGAATTTTAAAGAAAACTTTTTTAAGAGCCACGAATACAATTTTTTAGGAACATATTTTCAGGAAGTAAAAATAGGCGTGATTTTTTAAAGACCATTTTTTCAAGAGCAACCAATACAAGCCTTGAATTTTTAAGGAATATATTTTCAGGAACTACAAGGATCAGGACTACCAAATTCATGGATTTAAAAAAAACATATTTTTTCATGAACCACCATAACTGTGGATTTTATGAAGAATATTTTTTCAAGGACAGACATAAGCGTGTATTTTTTAAAGAGCAGTTTTTGAAGGACCACCAGAAGAATGGATTTGTAAGAAATATTTCTTAAAGGACAAGGGTGGATTTCTTCAAGAACCACTATAAGCGTGGATTTTATATTTCTTATATTTTTTCAGGGAAAATTGCTTGAATTTTTAAAGAATCTTTTTTTAAAGACCTGCAAGTGCGTGGATTTTATAAGGAATATTTTTCTTAAGCAACGTGGAGTTCCATCACTCCAACAACATTTCATCCGTAGCTAACACAAACCCCAATAACTAGAAAAATATTCAGTTTTTTCTATTTTCCTCAAAGCAAATAAACAACAACTTTTTTAACAGTAATTCTAACATTCCAGTCCATGGTACTCGTGGTTCATTCCAACTCTCTTTAGTGCTTCGCCGTCTGTCCAGAAAAAAAAACACATCCCCATGATATTTTGTAATTATTTTTATTTTGTTTTAACTTTTTTCATAATTCACTAGAAAAAGCTTAGATTTTTGCTCCTTTATAGCAGCTTAGGGAAGCAGGAATTTGTTGTTTTTCTTTTTTCAACTTCCGTTGAAACTCCATGCCCTCTCCGTGTGTATGTGGCATTCTGTGTCGATGGTTATTGTCGTAGGAAATGTGGTCTTTGCCATCCACCCGACCCAAAACAGGAAGAGGAAACTTGTGCAAAAATGTTGCAGGCATGAGTGATGGCCATGTGAGTTTTACACGTTTTCATTGCAATGCTGCTGTTTGTGTTGTTGTTGTTCTTGTTATTTGCAAGGTTGTCATGCATTTACTGTAGTTAACATGGGAAGCATGGGAAAATAAAAAAACGAACAAAAAGTTTAGTTAATTAAGATATGTGTGTTACACAAACAGTGAAGGAGACCAGAATACATATATATGTTTGTAAAAAAAGGTATTCTATCAAAAGACCTAAAAAAATCCCTGTCTATAGAAGAGCTACATAGGCTACTATCTATAAAGCAACTGGCACCATCTGAATTTCCATTGAAAATTTTGACTAATTCAGTACGGTTTGACGTACGATCATGTATTGTACTGTTTACATAGACTTGAAAAATCAATTTGATAATAAAATGAAGTTTACTACACACATTCATGCAATGATTTATTACAACTTTCGAAGAGCCTGAGGTGTGTTCACGGCTTATTTCCTTTTTTGACGAATCATTATACACCATGGTCGCTCTCACACATCGGTCCAAAACAACGTGGAATTCACGGGTCATCCGTAGAGATAGGTAATAAGCAATTACCGGTTAATTGTGTAAATATCCATTTGCGGGTATTTATTTGGGTATTTGCTATCTGTTGTAGATTTGACAACAGATAGTAAATACCAAACTGATAGTTTTATAATACTTTAAGCACGTTGGTAAATACCGGAGTACACAATGGACTATGATTACATAGACCTAACTTACTTACTTTACTTAGCTGGCTTGTTACAGAACGGTTGTTCCATAAGCCGAGCTTAAAAAAGATTTCCAAGCGCGTCGGTCTTGTGCGCAAGTCCACCAATTTGGAAGACCACGTTCCAAGATGTTGTTTTCTACTTGGTCTTTCCATCTAATTCGTGGCCTTCCTCTTCTACGGGAACCATCAGTAGGCTCGTTTTTATATGCCTTTTGAGCTGGGACATTTTCATTCATCCGCACAACATGGCCTAGCCACCGTAGTCGCTGCAGCTCAATACGACTGACTATGTCGATGTCCGCGTATAAATTGTGAAGCTCGTGGTTCATTCGACGCCGATATTCACCGTCGACGCAGATCAGGCCGTAGATCTTTCGGAGAATTTTTTTCTCAAACACCCCAAGAGTTGTCTCATCTGCTTGCGCAAGTACCCATGCTTCTGATCCATATAATAGCACGGGTAGTATCAGCGTCCTGTAAAGTGTGAGTTTGGTCTGGCGAGAGGTGGCCTTGTTTCTAAACTGCTTACTTAGACCATAGTAGCATCTGTTGGCCATCACAATCCTTCTCCGAATTTCAAAACTGATATTATTCGTTTTATTTATGGCGGTACCAAGGTATATAAAGTCTTTAACTACCTCGAAGCTGTAGTTCTCAAGTTCCACAGTTGGTCCGAGTCTACTGGACGTCTTGCGCGTTGATACCATCAGCTTGGTCTTCTCGCCGTTTACTGCCAGACCCACTTTGGCAGACTCCTTTTCAATTTGTTCAAAGGTGGCTGTTACCGCTCGCAATGTTCGACTCATTATATCGATGTCATCGGCGTAGGCGAGTAACTGATGTTGTTTGGTGTACAGAGTGTCATTTCTGTTCACCTTTGCGTCTCGTATGACCTTTTCCAGTAGGATGTTAAAAAGATCACACGACAAACTGTCACCTTGTCTGAATCCTCGTTCGGTATTGAAGGGCTCCGATAGGTCCTTTCCTACTTTAACAGCTGACCTTGTGCCACTTAAAGTTATCCTGCATAGCCGTATTAATTTTGCAGGAATGCTAAACGCAGACATGGCTTTATACACCTCCGAACGGCTGTCGAATGCGGCTTTTTCGTGGGTCTTTTCTAGGATTTGGAGCAGAGTGAAAATCTGGTCAATTGTGGATTTGCCAGGTCTGAAGCCGCATTGGTATGGCCCAATAATGTCATTGACCATTGGCTTCAATCGTTCACACAGCACACTTGATATCACTTTATATGCGATGGGAAGGAGACTTATTCCTCTATAGTTGCCACATATCGTATTGTCTCTTTTTTTTGTTCTCGGGACACAGGATGCTGAGGTTCCAATCATTGGGCATGCATTCATCTAGCCAAATTGTGCTAATAAGCTGGTGCATGCTCCTGATAACCCATCGGCTCCTGCTGCTTTGTTGTTCTTGAGCCGATTAATTGCTAGGTGGTATACACTCTATACCATCATCTCTTATTGGTTCTGGGGTATCTTCTTCATCGCCTCTTTTTGATACTATAAGCTTTTCGAAATGCTCCTTCCAGATCCTCAACACGCTGTCTGTATCTATCACCAGGTTTCCTTCTTCATCTCTACGGGAGGATGTTCCTGCACCAAAGCCTTCGGTTTGGTGTTTTACTCGTTGGTAAAATTTTCGGACTTCATTCTGACTCCTGTACATATCGATTTGCTCACGCTCACGTTTTTCTTGTTCTTTCTTCTTTTTTCTGAAAACACGTTTCTCCTGTCTCCTTTTCTCCCGATAATTCTACCTCACGTTACGTGTTGCTACTATACGCTGCGTTTTTCACATCAGTAGCTTTATGACACTCCTGATCGTACCATGGGTTTCTTGCTGATGGTCTTTGGTACCCAATTGTTCTTTTTGCTGCAGTTTGTAGGGAGTGGGCAATTCTTTGCCATTGTGCTTCTATACTATTATCGGGACAAGAAGTGATTTCTTCAAGCAGATGGGTAAGTTGAGCGGAGTAGGCCTCGGCTACCTGTTGTGTTTGCAGCTTTTCGACGTCGAGTTTCCGTGTTGTATTAGATCGCACCTTTGCTGCAACATTAAGACGGGTGTGTACCTTGGCTGCCACAAGGTAATGGTCCGAATCGATATTCGCTCCTCGTATCGATCGGACGTCTAAAACACTGGATGAATGCCTTCCGTCTATCAAAACATGATCAATTTGATTTCTCGTTGCTGGATCAGGAGAGATCCAGGTGGCCTTGTGTGTATCGAGATGCTTGAATATGGTGCTGCTAACTACCATGTTTTTTGCTGCCGCGAAGTCAATCAACCTCATGTCGGATGTTTCTTCATGAAGGCTGAATTTTCCGACGGTGGGGCCAGAGATATTTTCCCTTCCGATTTTTGCATTAAAATGTCCTAGCAGAATTTTAATGTCGGTCAGGGCAACGGTCATATGGTGTTTTTAGGCGCTCGCAAAATATGTTGTTGGTCTGTTCATTTTAACTTCGGTCGGAGCATGGGCGCAAATGAGACTGATGTAAAAGAACATCGCTTTTATACGGATTATAGCAATTCGCTCATCTATTGGAGTGAATCTGGAGACAAGGTCTTTTATTCTCCTGTTAACCATAAATCCGCAGCCAAATTCATGTCTCGTTTCATGGCAGCTATAATACAGGGCGTAATCATCTGATTTTCTTACGCCTGTCCCTTTCCATCGCATTTTCTGTAAGGCCATAATATCGGTTTTGTACTTCTTGAGTATATCTGCCAAAGAGAACACTGCGCCTGTTCTGTACAACGTGCGCACATTCGCAGATCGTGGTCCTTTATACGTTTGCGGGGGTCGTCAACATTAGGGGGGTTTGGTTTTCTTTTTCTTAGCTTTTTCATAGTAGGTTGGGTTTTCCGAGAGTGGGCAACTGACCCGACGCCTCAACCCATTTTTTATAGTTCTTATGGGTGAACTCGCGGCACATATTAGCTTACTATTTCATCGTGGGTGATGAGAATAGCTAGGTAGCACCACGGGGAGGTCAGTGTCCAAAATTGAGATGAAAGAGGGACCAAGATAAGCCTGGACTTCGCCATGTTAAAGCCAATCAGAACCGTTGCTTGGTATCTATCATCCCCTACGCCACCCTCCATAGACCTAAACAAATGTAAAATTTCGGTTCCGTCCCACCTACTTACTTTTTACTTCCTACTTACTTTTTACTTCCTACGTATTCATAAAATATGTAGTTATATGTGACCATTGAAAGGGTTCATTTTTATTTTTAGTTACATTTCGGAAAATAAAATTCAATTAAGTCAAGCTAACCTGGTCTGGAAATAATAAAATGTTACAACTTTCATGTTTTTGTAAAGTTGCTGTATATGTTGTCCTATCCTGTCTATCTATCCTATTAAAATTGGAGACGATGATGATTTTATGATTAAACTCGACTATCGTATAACTAAATTGCTACTGACTGGAAAAAATGAGAAATGGCACAGAGGGTGTGATGGAGAGGAGAGCGATGGGATACAAAAACATGAATTACAAATATTTGTTTGTCAGTTGTATAAACAACTAAGAGAGGGAAAATTAGAGGGTAAAGTAAATCTCGTTGTTATTATTTCTCTGAAAGGAAATGTAAATATTCTGAATGATAAAAAAACCCTTGTAAAAATGTAAACCAACGAAATTTCTTTCGACGTGGTGTGGTGACAGCCATTTCCTATTCATTGAAAATATGAATTTAATTTGAACAAAAAAAGTTGAAATGCCACTTTTTCCATTTTCATATTTTTTGTTTCATTTCATCATTAAAAATTGAAAAAGAAAAATTGAGGACATAATTTTTTTGTCAACTCGCAACTCCTTTACTATATAAAGTATTGCGTTGGTGGTTTTATCATGATGAGGTGAATGTGGAAATTTCATGATGAGTTCAACGAAATCTTATTCAGTTTATAATAATGTACAGTATTATCTGATCGTCTCCCAGCATGGTTTAAAACCTTTTGTTCATTTCATACAATTAGAGTTCTAACATTTGTTTCACTTCCCTTTTCCCTGCCCTCAACCATAGATAAAGTGTATATTACGTTTGCAACACCGCGTAGTAAATATATATATATATATATTCTTGAACAGAGTAGAATTCGATGTCGAGCTTTGAAATGTATTACAAACATTGTAATTACTCCTTGAATATAAGGGATATATCGGTCAACGTTTCGATGTAGAACTCACATAACGGCACCGTCTCATTTTCGGTATTTTTAATGTTTCAGATGAATTAGAAATTCCAGGCTCTCGTAGGATGAAAAAAGTCTTTGCAAAAGTTATTCGATGTAGGTCAAATTTTTGTAATAGACTCCATATACAAGTACAGTACAGTTTTTACAGTTGAAGGAATAAGCCCAGTTTTTCCACCAAAGACACTGTAATTTGGCATTTCAGGTTAATATACGTCCATATTTTGATAAAGGTCCCATTTAATCGTCCAGCCCAATATGCGCTACTTTGAAGGTCCAATTTAATCGTCACGACCCAATTTTGGCATACGCACAAAAATGTTGAAATCGGTTCAGCTTTAGACATAGCACCTTTTTATATTTTCGTCTGATTTCATGTAAATTGGACACAATAGACGTTATGTTCTTCCAACTGATATGACAGTTTAAGTAGACTTCCAAATTATGGTAAAAATGGTTTTCGCCAAGTTTGCACTGAATCGGTTAAAATGTATAAATGTCAACATACACAATACCGTACGATTTCAGGTAAATGCTGTATCAACCAACGTATGACTTTCCGAATGAAATGCAATTTTACATATAGTTACGAATTGGGTATACAATTAATGGTATTAAAACTTTTTTAATCCATCAATATATAAATTAGAAACCTTACAATCCGAGATCTTCCTGTATTAATCCAAACTTGCATAGGTAATCATAAAGACGACCGCGTTTTCCTTATTGGTTTTTAAATATGACTAACGACTTTCCAACGAAATATTACAAAAGTTGTCGCTGTGTTATTTTTACCCATTTCTGCTACGGCTTTTAATAAATCTTAAAGTAGAGAACATGCTGTACAGTTTTCATATCAATAGAACGGAAATGTATGAAACTATGTTGAATGAATTCAAACTTTACAACTTAGTTTGAAGTAGGAAATGATGCTTTGCAATTTACAACACAGAACACGTATGAACTGTGAAGTTATTTTAATCTCAGGAACCAAAATTCAAAGGATACAATGAATTGGAGAACTCAGTTGTATCATGATGATATATGAATTGACACAATAACCCAAGTTTGAAATAAATTATACATATTTGAGAAATTTTTCAATTTGGATTTTGCTTTTCGTTGATGAAATCTTGCCAAACGGAATTCACTTTTCTTTTAATTTCACTTTCAATAAGTTTCGATTAGTTTCCTTTCCTGCAATTCTTAACCTGTCTAATGCAGGGCAAAAAAAATCATTATAAAATTTCATAGATTTTTCCACTGTGTTGTTATTCATTTTATTGTGAATAACTATTATAGTTGTATTTTTGGAGATAACCGTACTAAAAATTTGGTCGGAAATAATAAATAATTAATGAGGACAAGAAATGTTTTGTACACGAGACAAACATTTTTAATATTCTGGGGCTATGTGTCTTTGTATGATATTCTTGGTGCTTTCTTCGATGGTTTTCTCTAATTCACTGCAATTGTTTTTCCAGATATTGCAGTCCTAAGAGGAGTCCGGAGTAGGGAATTCTATTGATATCGACACTAAACATTCTGCTTTCGATTGGTGGCATGTTATGGAGGGTATATTAATTTCGTTTTTTCCGTTTATTGATCAGTGAAAATTCTATGACGAATATTGCCAAAATTTTGCACAGAGTTGTATTTTCTCTGCAGGCAGGTCAAGTTCGAAGATGAGCTCTATCGATCAACAGTCCATTGCTCCTATTTAAGGGCCCCCCAATTTATATTGGGTACCCAGTCTCTGCACTCAAATTATAAATACACTTTTTCTGATAGCCACCCTATAACGGTATCCCCCAATTTTTGGTATTTTGGGGTTCCGGTTTTCAGCCGAATTTGCTGTAATTTGGTATTTTGTAGTCGTATTTGGTAACAAATCTCCCTCGGAAAATGTATTTACATTTCCTCCCCATAAAATCCCATTTTAAAAATAGTTAACTAATTTGTTCCACGTTTTGGGGGTTGTCTCCGTACAGCCGCATTCCACCATAGTATGGGGGATATCTTTAACTACAAATTGTGAGTTTATATCCTATAATGTAAGGATTTCTAAGATGATTTAGTCGATTTAGCCATCTGTCATAAACAGTCTACCTTCGGAAGATACCGAGATAAAAATCTAGAACGGCAGGTTTGAGAATAAACTATATCGATCTGCATCTAGGCCTAGACCCTATATAGAAACCAGTGAGCGGAGCAGTATAGTCGGACGGGACCGGCCATATGATACCCTAAACAACTACCACAAAATATAACTTTCTGCGGTTATATATTCTGAGCTTGGCAATATTTCGCGATTATTGCATCCTCTTGAGCGATATGTTTCTTGTTTTACTTAGGTGTATATTTTCGCCGGAAAATTGGCCGATAATCATCAAAACAGCCGTTCTAAATTATTGGTTAGATTTTCTTCACCATGTACAATATGTTCTGGAGCGACTAGAATATCAGACAAAACTAAAGTATGCGGTTCATTGAACCCCCTAAATATCATCTCAACATCACCGTCGTCCTTAACCATAACATGTAAAATTTCAAAGCGATCAGCGCGACATTTCCTCCATTTAGTTGTGTAATAGTAATACTAAACAATATCATAACACATAGATACCTTTAAATATTTACATTTAACTCCCACATCACAGCACATACAACCATATATTGGAATCAAATTAATGATCAACCACTTCTCTTGGATAGGAGTAAAAATATACGCCATAGAATTAAAATGTTGTAATTTTTCACACAAAAGCCTTAGTTGATTTGACCTGCTAAATGTTGACCTATCTTTATCAAAACTGGCATGCTAATTCTACGGCCAGATACTCCTCTGTGTTTAAAATTTCGTGTTGGGGTCATAATTGTGGCCTCTAGAGAGACCAGAAAAACAGACAAAAGTTTTTTGTCAATCTCATCCCCTATGTACTACGTGATCATTACCGAAAAGAATAAGGGTCTTCTTTGGGTAGAACCCATCCTACATGCAAAATTTTGTGAAGATTAGTCCATAATCCATTTTAACGAGTAATTATTTGTCACTTGGTTTACCGTCTCCTTTACGCATCAAGGAGTATCATACTGTCATTCGGACAGACAACATGCATATCGTTGCGAGCACATATCGTTGTGCATAGAAACGTAATATTGTTTACCACCAACCAATAAACTATCGAATTATATTAAGTAAAGAAAACTATTGTGTTTTGCTGCTCTTACTTTCCGGCACACTGCTCTATTACATCCCCTACCACTGCTCGACGCATTCGGCGTACTGACTCCCATCGGCGGAGTCCCTCTGAGCTAAGCAGTATGCTTAAAAGTAGGTATAGGAACTATATTTCACGACCTTACAAACTCTTGGAGCTGAACAAAGTTACAATACCCTGACAACATTGGTTTGTAGGGTATAATAACTGCCGATTTAATATTGAGGATGAAACGAAATGTTAGATTCGAAATTCGGCTATATCGGTCCTCAATTAGGCATAGCCCCTCATATATAAACATGTTGCACTTTAGCATGCGTTATCAATATCGGAAAATCCCCGTTAAAAATTACTGAAATTTGTGAAATTTTTTTGATATAAATATATAAATCGTTTACCACCATAGCTATAGTGGAGGATAAGGGTACAAATACATGCGTATCATCATCTCTTAAATAGGAATATCTCATAACCATGTAGAGAGTAGAGAGGCTAATGAAAGTCATGACATTGTTTTCCCACTATGGAAAACATCTGCACCTATATATTAAACATAAATAAGTTATTTCCAAGTTGAGTGGGTTCATGATGCCTATTTGTTTTTCTAGACTTATTTTCCCTTCTTGTTGTTTTGGATTTTTTATTAAAGATTGGAACATTGTTTCCCACATGGTAACCCTGTTACTCACATACCTATCTGAAACTTTCCTTTTTTCTTGCATTTCTTCTCGTTCAATTCAATGCACTTCATTTCACTGAAAACAGAAAAAAACATTAATTTCCTTGAAAGCTTTTCCATCTTGAGACAATGGCAAGCGTTGAGCAGAGGAATCTATCATCGCAATTTATTGTTAAGAAGAGTTTTTAAGTTTTAAATTGAAAAGAGAAACTTGCAGCGGATTACGGAAATAGCAAAATGAAGCAAAAAATTAAAGGTGCTAATTAAATAGTTCAATTCAGCATTGTACCGATTGAAGAAAAATCTGTGAATGCGGATGTGACGGCCGTGAGATCTATTAACGCTTAACAGAAATTTAATTACAATAGTAAATTCAACAGAAAGATAGGAAGTGCAATTGAATTAATTTCGAAACTAAGTATTTGTAGGAAAGATTAAGCTCAGAATTCCTATTCCAAAGCGTAGACTTTTTAAAACCGAATTTCTATTTCAAGGCGTACATCTTCACCTACTTAACTTGCCATTATTAGATTTTCATTCGCCTACAATTAATCAGAGTCAGACAGGCGATCATAAACTCAATATCTTTAAATAATCAGCAAATTTCAAACCGAATCTGAGCTTCTGTGAAAGAGTCAAAAGCAACCGCCACCTAACCAAACTAATAGTCGTCACAAACAACATCATTCAATATCGCCATCCACATCGTCATCACAAGTATAGCAATAGCCATCGAGTTGGTAAATGCGTTGAGTTGGATGTTGAAACAATATAAATGAAAGATTAAACCGCATGCCAATAGGTCGGGCAACAGGCTCCACCACATATTGTGCATGTAATGGCAGTTTCCATCGAGGGTCGAGCGTGGTGCAAAGAGGAATTAAATTAGATTTTCCTCCATGCTTAGCCGTTATGAGGATGAGGAGAGACCGACCGACAAAGTATGGATGATGGATAAATGAAGAAAAGTACAACTGACATTTCATTCTGGCAAATGTCAGTTGTAATGATTGACTCTTAAATGTATTTCATTTGCTGTTCTACTCCTGCTCCTGTAGTGAAGCATGAATTTTGCTATGTGGTTTAAATCAGGATGGAATGAATTGGTTGATGCCGGTTTCCATTGATGATGATGATGAGGCATGTGGCTTTCCACATCGAACAAATATGTGTCTTTCTTTCGTATATGTGTGTTTTGTCTTAGCAGGATATTCTACATCCTTTGTAGTCTTTATTTTCTCTTTTATTTGTACTTTACTACCGTACTTGTTCCAATTTATTCCTTTTCCGATTACACCGATTCCACACAAATAACAGCAACTACAAAAGTAGCATTTTGTTTTTCCCTTGAACAAATTGATATAAATTGTGTGTTTATGACATCACTTTTGTCATGTCTTTTGTCCTGCCACAATTTCTGTTTGATTTGTGTCTGTATTTACCTTGCCCCCTCAATGTCTTTGATTTGGTTTTATCCAAGCCAAAGTGATACAGAATTCAATCTACTTGCATGTGTGCGTAATTGGTTGCCGCTTAATGATTTAATTGCCATAAAATATTTTTAATTAAACACTATTAAATAGTTCGAATATCTTTTATAGACATTCCATGGATGGACGACTATAGAAAGTACGTCTTCATGCTATAGAAGACCATGAGGAGGCCAGCCTTCTGCCTATATGAGCCTTATGGCTACAGGAAGGCATATTTATGCCTATAGGAAATCAGTTTCCTGTCTATATGTTTTCACATATAAGAGGTAAAAATTCTATATATATGGTAAAAACATTTTGTCTACAAAAGATCACCCATCTGTCTAAATTAATTATCAGACTTCTAAGAGACAAGTCTCTCTAGGTAGAAAACCTATTATTTTAAGGTGTAGTTTGCCTAAATATCCGAGTTCGTATTTATAAGGATAACGAAGAGTACAGTTTTTTTTTTTTTTTTTAATTTATCTAGTCTAAGGCGTAGAATTCATACTTATGAAGTGTATATTTTTTAAAAGGATTTTGAGGCATAAATTTCAAAAGAATCGAGGTGCATATTTTTATAGAACCGAATTCCCAATTATTCTTAACAAAGATTTTAAAAGAACCGATTTTCTATATATATGAGAAATTTGACACCTAGATTTAAAAGCAAATTTCCTATTAAAAATTAATTTCAGGCGTTGATTGTTTGAGAACCCAATTTGAGACGTAGTGTTTGTTTTTTTGAGAGAATGATCAATATTCAGAAAAAAATCAATATTGGCCCATGTGTTGACTTAGCTTCCATATAATGTCCCGACCTTTTGCGTTGTTTGGAGGGGTTCAGCCAAATTCTCCCACCAAAATGGCTCCAAATTGGCATTCCTGGTTCTTGGAGCATTTTGAATTTTCGAAATCGATCGAAGTGTAGGCATAGCCTCAAAAAGCTGTAATCGAATTTTCTCATCGTTGTGTCAAAAATTTGGTATTCCGGGTTTTTGAATTGTAAATAAAATATCTGTACAGAAAATGTTCGATATAAGAAAATGGTTTTGGTATAGCCCTCACATGAAGGTTCTGCCACATGTTCGGTATTCTCAAGGTCTTGATCGCAAATTCTTACTGAAGTGCATTCCGCGTTCTTGCAGGTTCTTTGCGAAAATTGCACCTGTATTTGACGTAGACGTCATATACAGGTACCATATTTTATCTATATTTTTACGGCTTTGACCAAAACGGCTGCATTGTTTTGAATTCCGTGTTCTGGGATGGGAAAATATCTCTGCAGAAAATGCTCGATAAAGGACCAATTTTTTGTATAGCCCGATATACATGCCTCGCTTCGTTTTCTGTATTTTTAAGGTTTCCCACCGAAGTGGATGTAATTTTCCATAAAGAGACGGTATAGAAAGTTCAGCCTAGGTGAACTTAACTACGTTTTTTTCTTGTGTCATTCTACCAATGTATAGCCTTGAAATATTGAAATCAATATTTTATTTCTTCATAGGGGCAAAACGTGAAATTGTTGGCAAAGATATCTCAAGATATCTCATTTTTGAAGATTAAATATCGGCGAATTTCCATCTTTTTCGGTTTTGCTTTTTACAACCCTGACCTCTTTGTGAGCGATGCCAACCGCAACCAAACCATGAAGAGGGAAAGAATTATTAAACTGTATGCAAGAATACAATGCCAAAAATATTAAAACCACTAATTATTGTGATAGTGAAATGAATATGCACATACACACATATGAATATACAAATATATCCAAATTTGTATAAAATGTCAATGTCGAAATTAGTAACACTTACTAACATACAAATATAAATATATTAAGAGAACAAATTTAGAAAGCGGTAAATGACGAAGTAAACTTTTGAAACGTTTACAGAGAATTCTGCCTCAGAAACAATGAATTGGCTCCCAAACGGATTTGTACCCTACGGTCATATAGTTGGACGGGTGGGAATCCAGCAAGGACCCGGAGTGCGAAATTACGGTCGCTACGGAAAATAAGCCCATTAAAATATCTAAAATAAGACTAGATTTTTATATAGGAACTATGCCAAAAATGGACCTATAAAATTATCTGCAGAAATATTTTTCACCCTGCAAAATCCTTAATACCAATTTTGGTGGGAAAATGCTACTAAATCCATCAAAATACCGCTGAAACTTTATTTGGTCTATTACGCACCCTCCAATAACCCGGAATACCAAATGGAAACGGGAAGAGATTAGTCGATAGTGGCAAAGCTATACGAGGGTGAAAAAAAACAAAGTATTTTTATCTGATATATTATTTAGAAAAACGGTTATTGCACCATGGATAATACCTCCTCAGTTGCTAATTCTAATGTTTTTTGTAGAAAACTATTTGCTCTCTAGATGCAAGATGACAAAAATAAATAAGTCTTTGTCAAGAGTTTTTTCCTTCCTTTTCTTTTTGTTTTTATTTGTTCCGTCTGGATGTAGTGCAAATGGTGAAGGGTGGTAATATTGTCGCTTGGATGGTGTTGTGGCAACGTCTGCTGAAGACGACAAAGAAAGGATCTTTGGCGAATGAGAAGGTTACTGGTACCTTACAACATCCTTTACCAAGCATATAGACATATAATAAATACACATGACAATTGGAAGTGAATATATATCATTCCCGCTGTGTGCAAACCAGCAGACTATATCCAAATATATTCCCGAAAAATGCAACATGACATCATCAGCTGAGATATTGTCCTCTCATCAAAAACAAAAAAGAAACCCCCAGAACCCAAAAGGAAATAACCAACAACAAAAAAGTATCATCGTCATTGTCACGACTGTCCTTGCCACTGTCATTCATAGTCATCAAATGCAGCATGGCAATGATGATGACGGCTGTCAAAGGAACATGGTGGCATGCTGCAGTGGCGCCAAAATTAACGAAAAAACATCGATTATTCTCCCAACATTCTTGCCTTGCATTTTTCATTATTCCGCCGATGACCACGAGCATTCCATGGCTATAACCAGGGTACAATTCAGCAGTAGCAACCACAAGATAATGACAATGAAGCTATGATGAACATGACTATGGTGGACAAAAAGACAAACAATCTTGTGGTTAGCCCTCAATGAGAGATACATGCAATGAATTGAAGGACAATGCAGATGCCCAGTTTGCGATTGCCATACTGTGAGAGTTTAAGCCAATTCCAAACAAAAAACCCGTAACCACTCCTCTTTATTATCATTGGTTTATGGATTAGCTGCTGGTTCTATACTACACTCCATGACCATGGCATCAATATAAATGGTAATGATGGTGGGAAAAAATATTGTCAAAAGTATAATTTGCATACAAATGAAATACCGATTTCCTTTGTCGAATGGAGATGCGTATTTTTTATACCCTGCACAAGTATATACATACGTAGTTCCAAGAGTTTGGAAGGTCATGAAATTTGCATTAAACCTATACTATGTGTGTGGCAATGTATGTCCTTCGATAGATCAGAGTTTAGTCTTCAAATTTCATTGATCGAAGACTGAAGACTCAGACATTGAAGATTCTCCATCCATATGTCGAAGGATTACCTTTCATAGATCGTGTACTGGATTTCCATAAACCGCAGACTTGACTTCCAAAGATTTAAAACTAAGCCTTTCATAAATCGAAGGCTTACTATCCATAAAACGAATACTTGCATTTAATATATAGTGGGCTGGTCTAATATAGGCCGAAGGTTGCCCATTTAAATGAAAGATTGACTTTTCGTAACGACTTTTTGTCTTCTTTAGATCAGAGAAAAGCCAATAACATATCGAAGGATAGCCTACCACAGATTGAAGGATCGTAGGATTGTATATAGATCGTAGATAGAAGGCTTGTATTTTAAAGGTCGAACGCTGTCCTTCAAAAGATCGAAGGCTTACCCTCCGTATATTGAACCAAAGGCTCAAAGGACAGCCATCCATATATCAAAGGATAGTCATCCATACACCGAAAGCCATTTATAGAACGAAAGCTAGCCATTTATAGATTGAAGGATATTCATTTACATATCGAAGGATAGCCTACCATAGATCGAAGGCTAGCCATCCATAGACTGAATGCCAGCCATGCAAAGATCGAAGACTAGACATACATAGCTGGAAGGTTAGAAACCATAGGTCGAAGGGTAGTCAACTATGGATCGAAGGATATCCCACCATAGCAATTTGTAACAGGCAAAAGGAATCGAAATAGACCCATGGTTCCTTTCGAGAATATGCATAGAATCACTTTCTGAGTCTATTTATGTGTGTCCGTCTGTCCGTGCATGTATTTTTGTGAACAATCCGATTTGCATAAAATTTGGCACATGTCACGTATTTGGCCCAAGGGCGAACCCTATTGAAATTGAGGAAAATCGGTCGGACGAAACTATAGCTTCCATCTATAGTTTCGTCCGATTTTTGGTAAATGGTGCACCAAACTACCAATATTATTCCGATTGAGACAAAATTTTGCACAGAGTACTGAATTATATCCAGATTGATATGTGCCAAGTTTTGTTGAAATCGGTTCAGATTTAGATATAGCTCACATAAATCGGTTCAGATTTATTATATTTTTGTCCGATTTTATGCAAATTGAGGAAGATATGTCTGTTCGCTTTACATGAAATATTGCATAGCGTATTGGACTAAAGACGTTTCAGGTTAAGATATGGCTTCTATATATATTTTCATTCGATTTTAACAATATGTACCACGTAACTAAAGTTTGTCCGCTTAGAACGAATTAGTGCACAACGTACCAATCGATTTTGTGTCGAGATAAAAACTGCACGGCAAATTTTAAATATCTATGTACTTCACACAGGTAATTTCGTACATATAAGCATCTCTTGTATGTACACAAAGTGGTGAAGGGTATCAAATAGTCGGCCCCGTCCAACATTCCTTACTGGTTGTACTATAAGCCAGTGTATAGTAAATTTAATATGGAATTTAAATTAAATTGTCTTATCACTTTCTCACTGGCCAATACTGTACATTTGTTTTATTAAAGTTTATTTTTCTACAAAATAAAGTATACACATTTGTTTCTATACATTATATATTGTATATTTTATTTAATTAATTAATTTAATATTAGCTTTGTTGTTTTTTGTTAGAATCCAAGACGTCGTACGCCACGTAGTATACAGAAAATCCGTATAGTTTCACAACCCGTCAAGTCGTCAAGCATAGCATCGAATTGTCGACAATAGCCAATTTCTTTGTAGATTTTATTGACATCCGCTGTCAAATTCATACCCTTCACATAGGCTGTGCCGCTGGTGATGCGTTCGTCACCGGTCATCATTTTGAAGGTGGTCATTTTACCGGCACCATTTACACCCAGCAAATCGAAACATTCAGCTCTGGAAGAAGAAATAGAGAAAAAGGAAATTAGTAGCAACAAATAAAAAGTACAAGTTATTAATTAGACAATAATCAGGATTTCTAGGTTTTTTAAAAAAAAATAGATTCTTTTAAGTTCTGAATCAGAACTAAGGTTAACAGGGAGGCGAATTCATGCATTAGTCTTCTCTTGCTTCTGTTTCAAAACAACGTAATGATAATTATGTGCACGTACATTTTGGTTCGAACCCCGGTTAACCTTATGAATAAACCCTTGCCTGGTAAAATTATACATTATACAAGGTGCTGTGGACTATAATGACAGAATAAACAAAGCAAATGCAACATATTTAGGCAAATGGATTTTAGAATATATTTTTTATATTTTTCAAAACATCACATACAAAAGCACACATTTGTTTATGACTTTGGCATAACAAGCCACAATATTAACAAAATTATAATTTATAAATTTCTATAGCCTACCTTGAATAATTGTACCATGCAAGAAAATATTAATATTTGGACAAATTTTATTGGTTTTCAGTTTTGTTCATCGCTAAGAGATGTGGATCGGATGCATTTGGGTAATACGGCCGCACAAAACATTTTGCCATAGTGGAGGAGTTGAATATGTTTGTACGCCTAGTCGGAATATATGTAACGTTGTAAAATATTCAAAATACTTATCAAATGTGGCGAAAAATCAATTATTTATTAAAATACAATTAAGTGCAACGTTTGACAGCAAATGTAGATGCAGGATTGTGTATTTCCTGTAATTCGCATTTTGGGTGACCGAATATTTGGGTCATGCGCAGTGTGTATTTGGGTAATATTCATTGAAGCTCCTACCTAAATCATTGCGTTGCGTAATAAAATACTCACCATTATACTTTTTTAATGTTAGTTGGATGACGGTAATTCGGCCTATTTAAGGTCTCTAAAAAATTCCTTCCATGTTTAGTAGACCTTCTACTTTGAAATAATATTTTTCGATTGTTTTTTTTTTTTAATTTGATTGCTTCAACTTGAATTTTCATTTTATAGTATATCCACCAATCACTTAACATTTAATTTACATATTAACATATATTTTTTAAATTTGTTATAAGGCCATTCAATTCATATTCCTGCATTAGGGGGTTTAAAAGGCTTTACAATATTTCGATTTTTTGTAATATAATTTTCAAATAAATTGATAAATATGGAAATACAATTATAATAGTTTATGTAACTGAATTCAGTTGTATACAAAGAGTATTTGAGAAAATATATATTTTTGTTGTAAATTAAAATCGATAATTGTTGAGGCAGTTAGTTTTAATACAAAATACGTATAACTTATGAAAACGTGTATACGCCCCATAGAACAAGTTATGGGTTACGTATAATTGATGTCCACGCGTATACGCACTTTGACATTTATTTTTAATTTTATTAGACTTTTCTTATATTTGTTTCCGGACAAAGCCAATAAATAGTTCCACAAATAATTCAATTAGTCAACATCACAAGAATTCAATCCAAATACTTAACACATATATATTTTTTATTTAAAAAGATATATTTATATTTTTACAATTTTAATATGTATATTTTATTTACAAAATATTTATATTTAAAACTAAAAATGTAATGTAATTGAACAAATGTAATATGGAATGTAATTAAAATCCTCTAATCACTTTCCCACTGGCCAACACTACAATCATTTATTTATATTTGTCTACCATTTGTTAAGTAAAAATATTTATATTTAACTTATACAAAGTACACACGCATTTAAAAATACATAAATGTTATTCTATATATATTATATAATAGTACTTATGTTTTTTCACCATTGTATTGTATATTTATTGTATAAAATGTTAGCTTCTGTTAAGAGGTTTTCAACATCGTGGTTTGGTTGTTGTTTTATTTTTGTAGAACTCAAGACGGCTTCAGTAGTTTTCAACCGATTGTACTGTCGTTCCATAACTTATTTGGTATTTGGTTTACTTTGGTTATCCATATGTAACACATAGGCTACATTTGGTTTTGGCTATTCATCGCCACCACTCCCACAACAGCAGCCGCAACAAGATTTTCTATAAAATTAAATAGATTATTAAAATTTATTATTTTTATTGTTGTTTTAACTAGTTTCTAAATTTTAGCAATATTCTATAAATCATATATAAATCATATACCTATGGTCAATTTTTTGTATATCTTTATCTATATATATAAAAGAGTTGCGTTATAAGTGACTGACTGATCACCAACGCCCAGACGAAACGGCTACAGCTAGAAACTTGAAATTTGGCATGTAGGTTGGGTTTGGTCGGGAGGCGTGTGATAAGGTGGAGTTTTTGGAAATTCGTACTAAAAGGTACTAAAAACTGAATTACACGGGAATGGTTAGATGTAGAACTCTGAAATTTGGTGCATCTTTGCCTAAGGTAAGCGAAGTGGTATGTGTGAAAATTTGGAATTTAGTACTAAGAGGTGCTAAAAAGTACTAAGTATTATATTTGAATGGAATCGGTAGATATACATATCTGAAACTTGGTGTGTAACTTAAGCTATTACATAAGAATGATGTGAAAAAATATTTTTTGTATATTAGTACTAAAATGGTACTAAAAAGTACTAAAACGGTATTACAGCGGAACGGTTTGAAGTAGAGCTCTAAAATTTGGAAATTAGTACTAAAGGTACTAAAAAGTACTAAGTACTTCGATTGAACAGGTGGGGATAAATATCTCAAATTTGGTATGTAACTTAATAGCTTAAGTTACATACCAAATTTGAGATATTTATCAGAATGTGGGCAAACATAGTCTTTGGAAATTAGTATTAAAATGTACTAAAAAGTTATAAATAGAGATAGAAATGAGAAACTTCGCATATGGCTTGAACTATTACAAATATAACACTACACATAACATTTTATTGGAAATTAGTATTAAAGTGGTGTTAAAAAGTACTAACTAATAAAATACAATGAAACTGGTAGAAATATAAATCAGAAGTTTGGTATGTAGCTTAAATTGTACTTACGGTAGTAAAAAATACTAAATATTGTGTACCTTAGAACGGATTAAGATAGGAACCTGTTATTAAAAACTTGTCTGCATCAATTAACATTTATACATACATACATAATTTCCACAAATAAGTTCTAACATGTACTAAAAAGAACAGCACATTGTTTACGGCGGTACGGAACAAGGCTTTTCTATGAAAAAACAATGCTTTTCGCTATTTTGTTTGACTTACTTAAAGTACTAAATATTGTATACGACAGAACGAGTAGATTCCTGAAATTTTGTGTATATATATATATATATATTTAGCTATAACAAAATTTCTACTAAAAGCACTACATAGGAATGGTTAGATACAGGTATCCGAATTTTAGTATTTATCTTTGACTATGGCAAATAAAAAGATTTGTGGAAATATTTTTCAAAAAGGTTTACTAAAAATTACAGGAAATATAGTTCCCAATCCCACATAGATCTAGAGCGAATGATTATGTGAATTTTGGTTTGAACTTCTGGTGAAATTATGCAAACAAGCCACTGAACACCACAAGTACTAAATTGTTGGCACTTTTAAACACAAATGTTTCAAATTTTTTGACAAAACAGTACTGATATTAATTTCCAATGATGTTTGCAACAACACTAGAAATATATTATACTGCATCGACTGCCGATGTAATAAATAAGGGGCTGGATCTTTATGTCGAGGATATACTAAAAATCCGACAAATTTTTCCAATGAGGATTTCGTAATAGGCGACGCACCATTTTAATGCAAATATTTCCTATAAAGAAAGGTCTCTGCATAATAAGTAATGCGCTGTGGAAAATATTATATTACAAATTCGTACTATAAGGGTGCAGAAGTACTAAAACGTACTACGTATTTTACCATTAGTATTAAATTACAGGAAGAAGTAAAAAGTTTAAAAAACCTATTATGACTATTTGCATAGGTCCATCGGGAGGATCGAGGAAATATTAAACTTGCAATAATATAAATATAAGTAAGATGTACTCGATTAATTAGGATAGATGTCTGTTCTAATGACATGCGGATTAAGATCTGAGATATTCTTAAAAACAATTAAGATATTGGACCTATCATATCAAATATTTTAAATTTATATTTAATCCAAAAGTGTATTGTGTAATTAAATTAATGTTTTTGATTTTAACTATAAAAAGATCCGCTAACAACGTAGCGGGCCTATGCTAGTATATATATATATATATATATATATATATAATTGTCGAGTACATACTTGAATAGAATTCTTTATTGCTGACAACACATAACAGCAAAATGCCCCAGGATAAAAATCCTTAACCGCCCATTTTCTTCAATATGTTACTTAAGTTTCCCGTTCAGTTCCGTTCCTTTCGGAATGTTGTTGGGTTGCTGTTTCTTCCTGTGGCTTATGATTTCTTTTACTTGGGTGTTATGAAATTTTCCGGTGGTTATTCACTTTCTGGCAAGCAGCTACAGCAGCTACTTTCTTGAATTATTACTGCGGTTTCCCTCAGTCAAAGTTTTGAAGGTTGTTGTTATTTTGGGGCCTGTCTTGCTCTGAAAATAGATAGAAGAGAAGAAAGAAAAAATTTACAAATATTTATTATGAAAAAAAACAACAAAAAAGTGTTTACTTAGCATAGGTTTATTTTGGGTGTCCTTAAGTTATGGTGATAGTACAAATAAGAATATCTAGAAATTGTCCATTATCAGAGTTTGTTTCTATAAATTGTCTTTAGTTTTTTGCTTGCTATAAATTATAAATTGATTTGATTAATTTCACACACTAAATTGCATTTATCTGTGTGTGTGTGTCAAAATCTTAATTGAGTTTCGTCACGGATGGATGCTAAGTACACATATTTCGATACTGATTAATTGTATACCACTTTGATTCTAGCATCAAAAAAGCTCAATTTTCCGATGATCAAAGACTGACAAGGGGAGATGACATGAACGGCGTATATTATTAAGGAAAACTGTCAACTTAGAGTGGCAGCATTATTCATTTAAATGCCACAAAAGCCTGACCACGCATATATCAAGTGTTGAATACATGCCATTATCACACCCACATTTTGTGTGTGATTGTGACATGACAGCCGAATTATAGGACAGATGGACAGGAAAATTGGCAAACTCGGTTATACACACACACGCATGCTTTTTGGAACAAACAAACCCAAAACACATTTTCCCCCAAAGTTTGTTAAACACCTCTGCTGTTTGTGTGTGCGCCTAAAAAATAAATATTTAACTATTAGAAATAACAACAACACCAACGAAGGGGGAAACTGGAGAGACAAACTGAAAGCACCCACATTAAAACCCAAACAAAGGACTTTGTTTGAGATGAGGAAAATACCATCAGATTATTGGTGTAGACCTAACACAATCAACATCAATTCATTGGTTGATTTAGGTAACCATTTCCAGGATAGAAAGGAAGTTTTCACATCCCGTTCACGGCTTAGAATTGTAGAGAACATTAAATCGCGTCGCAAAAAAAGGAATTTGGTTGAATGAACAATGTTGCCAACGTACAAATACCCTCTCACACAAGAACCACATATTAACCGGTATGTTTTAACAGACATTGCAGATTTTATTATAGTCGAGTGAAGGAAGAAACACAAAGGAAGAAAAAACCCCAATATCAACATCAGCATCAGAAATCTCAATAGGTAAAATGTAGCTGGTTATGGTATAAAATGGTTATGGTAAACGCAAACATACACACACAATTATTTGGTTTTGTACAACTTTTAAAACTGTTTCCGGTATAGTATTTGTATACGAGGATTGTCTGGAAAATAGGTACAATTAATTGGGAAATCTTAACAGATCATAGAAATCTGCGGTCCAAGTAGACTATGTAGGTGTGCTCTATTTTTAAACGAATATATTTTTTCGAAGGGCTATTATTGTTATGGATTTTCATCAAATATATTTTTCAAAAAGTATTATCATTAATTTTTAAAAAATATGTTCGGATTTTTAAAGAAACATTTTCAAGGACATTTCTAGGCGTGGATTTTTTAAAGAATAGTTTTCCAAGGACCATTATTGGCGTGGACTTTTTATAAATATTTTTCCAAGGACCATTACAGGCGTGGATTTTTAATAAATAGTTTTCCAAAGACCATTATAGGCGTGGATTTTTAATAAACTTTTTTCTAAGGACCATTACAGGCGTGAATTTTTTAATAAATATTTTTCCAAGGACCATTACAGGCGTGGATTTTTAATAAATATTTTTCCAAGGACCATTACAGGCGTGGATTTTTAATAAATATTTTTCCAAGGACCATTACAGGCGTGGATTTTTAATAAATATTTTTCGAAGGACCATTACAGGCGTGAATTTTTTAAAGAATATTTTTTCAAGGACTATAATGGGCATGGATTATGTAAATGATAATTTGCCAAGTACTTTAATAATCTTTAATTATTAAACAAAAAATAGTCGTGGATTTTAAAAGATATTTTTTCAAGGACTATAATTTTTCTGGATGTTTTAATGAATATTTTTTCCAAGGACTAGAATTATTCTAAATTTATAATGTAATACTTTTCAAAGGACTATAATTGTCTTGGATTTTTAACGAGTTTGGTGGGAATTTTTCACTCCAGTAAAAATACTTATTTCGAAACTTTTATACCCAACCCTCCTGCACATAGGCGAATATCCAAAACTCAAACATATCCCACCATTTTCCAAGTTTAATCCTTGGTCTTTTTGGAGACCAAGATGGAGATGGATTGAAATGGATTGATGTGAATGTTGTGCTTCAACATGTCAGGATAAACATAACCAGACTGTGTGTGTGCGTATGTTCGATATGGTGTTATTGTTGCTCTTATTGTTATTTGTTGAAACGAACATGTTTCAAATGATAGGGGCTATTTAACGAGCCATGTTTATAAAGTTTAATGCCAGGTTGCGTACCATGACCGCACAATTACAAATATTAATGAATTGTATTAACAGCCGAGCGGCAAAAACACGAAGAAGCAGAAAAAACAAACCGAGAAATAAACGTAAATCATAAATCAGTTATAAAATTAAGAGGATAAAACATTGTTGTTTTTATGTGTTTTTTGTTTAAAACAAGTTGTTAAACTAATTTGCAACATGTTGAGGGTCATTATAGTTGCCTGATGGCAAATTTTTATAAAACAACAATGGTTTTGTGTAACGACGGGAAACAATCCCTCTTGTTCACTATTTACCTCAACAAGGACCACTTTGTTGGAGGATCATGGCGTTGTTGCCCTGATTGTTGTAGTTTTGTGTTTATCGTTTCCATGTGATTATCAACAAAAACAACTTCGTAGTAATTAATGAAGGATAAATATGATTTTGTTGTTGTTGCTGTTATTCATCATAAAAATCCACTTGAAATGTGATGCTCTAGTAGATCCTTCAGATATTGAAGTATTTTCAGATGAATTGATTGCAATTTTGAGTTCAATAAGTTTTGGAATAATTTAAATATGGTAAAACATAGGTCGAGATATTTTATATAAGGAAAAAGGTTTCAAATATCACTAAAATTGAGATCGTGAGATTTTTATACCCTACACAACTATGTTGTCAGGGTATTATAGCTTTGTGCAGCCCCAAAAGTTTGTAACGCCGCGAAATATTGGTCCTAGACCCACCTTTAAGTATACCGATCGTCATATCTCGACTAGCTGAGTCGATCTAGACATGTGTGTCCGTCCGTCCGTCTGTCCATTATAATTTGTAAACACGATACAGGCCACAGTTATGGACCAATCTTCACGAAATTTTGCATGTAGGATGGGTTCTGGCCAATGAAGACCCCTATTGTTTTTGGGAAAGATCGGTTAATATTTAGGGGATGAAATGGACCAAATACTAAATTTTTATCGGTTTTTCTGGTCGCTCCACAGGCCGCAACAATGGTCCGAACATCGTAAAATTTTGCATGGAGAAGCGAATCGGGCCAAAGAATAAGTATGCCTGTTTTGATAAAGATCGGTCAATATTTAGCGGGTCAAATGGACCCTAACTTTTGTGTGAAAAATGACAACATTTGTATTCTATAGCGTATATATTTAACACTGAAGGACGTAGACCCGAGAAGTTGATAGTATATCCAAGAGGAGTGGTTGATCTTTTAATTGATACCAATTATATTGTCGTAGGTACTCGGATGCGGGAGTTACACTTAAATATTTACAGGTGCTTACGTATTCAGATATTATTTAATTACCTATTACCACACTGGAGGGCGGAAATATAACGCGGATCGCTTTGAAATGTTCCATGAGGTTCCAGTTATGGTCAAGGACAACGCCCAAAATGTTAGGCGATGATCCGATAATAATTTTTCGTATGAAGTGGACCGAAAACTTAATTATTTGTACTTTTCGAGTCGAAAGCCGAACATCACAACACAACCCACGGTGAAGGGAATCTGGACAAGTATGTAGAGGGGCTGTACTGATTATTAGTAACATTTGCTGACCACTAGCCAGTCAAAAGTGTGCAAATATCGCGAAATATTGCCCAATCTCAGAATATAGAACCACAGAAAGTTAGATTTTCATGGAAGTTGTGTAGGGTATCGTATGGTCGGCCCCTTCCGACTATACTGCTCCGCTCACTGGTTTTCTATATAAAAATAACTCAGAAATTGAGGTAGTATTTTTGTATAGAAAAAAAAAAGTAGTAAGTTCAGACGGGGCCGACTATATGATAACCTTCACCACTATGGGTATATTAAAGCGGACTATTATCATAAAATTATATGAAATAAAATATGTGATATTTATCTTAATGTACAACGACCTAGATCTATCCATAAACATGTCATTCGTTTGTTACAATGGAAAAGTATGTAAATCGACTTCAAACAAATATCCATAGGTCATCCGTTGGGCTAGGTCTGTACTTCTAGAAAACCCAACTACGTTATTCTATGCTCAATTTTGTACGTTATGCAAAATTTGATGTCAATCTAACAAATATGAGCAGTTTGATGTACAATTTACTTATATATGGATGCTATATCCAAATATGAACCGATTTCAACGAAACTTGTCACATGTTAGGTTATACTAATTTCAGTACGTTTTGTTCCTATCAGCCAAATATTGGTTCCTTGGTGCATCAATTACTTAAAATCAATCTATAATATAAGGGAGCTATATCTAAATCTCAACCGATTTTCACTAAACTTGGCACACATCATTCTGGATTAAATTCAAAACGCTATGCAACATAAGAACTTGGTACATTATTTAGATTAAATCGGACGAAACTATAAATATCTAGATCTGAATCGATATCCACGAAACTCAGCACACATCATTCCAGCTTCAATTCAGAACGCTATGACAAATTTTGTGCAAATCGAAAGATATATAGGGACTTTGGTGCACTAATTACATGAAATCGGACGAAACTATATATGACAGCTATATCTAAATCAGGACCGATTTTCACGAAACATGGCAGACAACACTCTAGGCTCAATTCAGTACGTTATACCAAATGTCATGCAAATCGAAAGATATATAGGGACTTTGGTGCGCCATTTACATGAAATCGGACGAAACTACGTACGGGAGCTATATCTTAATCTAAACTTGGCAGACAACACTCTAGGCTCAATTCAGTACGTTGTGCCAAATTTCGTGCAAATCGAAAGATATATAGGGACTTTGGTGCACCATTTACATGAAATCGGACGAAACTATATATGGGAGCTATATCTAAATCTATACCGATTTTCTCGAAACTTTCAGACATCATTCTAGGCTCAATTCAGTACGTTATGCCAAATTTCGTGCAAATCGAAAGATATATAGGGATTTTGGTGCACCATTTACATTAAATCGGACAAAAATATATATGGGAGCTATATCTAAATCTAAACCGATTTTCTCGAAACATACCAGACATCATTCTAGGCTCAATTCAGTACGTTATGCCAAATTTCGTGCAAATCGAAAGATATATAGGGACTTTGGTGCACCATTTACATGAAATCGGACGAAACTATATTTGAGAGCTATATCTAAATCTATACCGATTTTCACGAAACATACCAGACATCATTCTAGGCTCAATTCAGTACGTTATATCAAATTTCGTGCAAATCAAAAGATATATATGGGAGCTATATCTAAATCTGAACCGATTCTTCCCAATTTCAATAGGGTTCGTCCTTGGGCCAAACAAATGAGCTGTGCCAAATTTCATCCAATTCGGATCATAAGTGCGACCTGTACTTTGTTTGCAATATAACATGGACCGACAGACGGACGGATGGACGGACGGACATGCATAAATCGACTTAGAAAGTGATTCTATGCATATTCTCAAAAGGAACCATGGGTCTACCTCGTTTCCTTTTGCCTGTTACAAACATATGCACAAAGACATAATACCCTGTACCACAGTGTGGTGAAGGGTATAAATACCTCATGAACTGATGTAGTGAGATTTATTCTTCAGTAAAATGCCTCATATACTTCTGGCTTTTTATACCCTTCACCACACTATGGTACAGGGTATTATGTCTTTGTGCATATGTTTATAACAGGCAAAAGGGAACGAGATAGACACATGATTCCTTATGAGAATATGCATAGAATCACTTTATAAGTCGATTTATGCATGTCCGTCCATCCGTCTGTCTGTCTGCCCATGTTAAATTGTAAACAAAGTACAGGTCGCATTTATTATGCGAATTGGATGAAATTCGGCGCAGCTCACTTATTTGGCCCAAGGACGAACCCTATTGAAATTGGGAAAAATCGGTTCAGATTTAGATATAGCTCCCATATATATTTTCGTCCGATTTAAGGTAAATGGGGCACCAAAGGCCCCTATATATGTTTCGATTTGCATGCAATTTGGCATAACATACTGAATTAGTTCCAGAATGATGTGTGCCAATTTTCGAGAAAATCGGTTTAGATTCAGATATAGCTCCCATATATAGTTTCGTCCGATTTATGTTAAATGGTGCACCAAATTCCCTAAATATCTGTATATTTGCACGAATTTTGGCATAGAGTACTCAATTAGGTCCATAATGATGTGTGCTAAGTTTCGTGAAAATCGGTACAGATTTAAAGATAGCTCCCATATATATTTTCGTCCGATTTAATATAAGTGGTGTTGTGTACCTATATAGAGTCCCTATATATTTTTCGATTTGCACGAAATTTGGCACAGCGTACTGAATTAGGTCTATAATGATGTGTGTTAAGTTTCCTGAAAATCAGTCCAGATTTGGTTATAGCTCCCATATATATTTTCGTCCGATTTAATGTAAATTGTCCACCAAATACCCTATATATATTTCGATTTGTACGAAATTTGGTATAGTGTACTGAATTAGGTGTAGAATGATGTGTGTTAAGTTTCCTGAAAATCGGTTCAGATTTAGATATATCTCCATTATATATTTTCGTCCGAATTAATGTAAATGGTCCACCAAATACCCTATATATCTTTGGATTTGTTCGAAATTTGATATAGCGTAATGAATTAGGTTTAGAATGATGTGTATTAAGTTTCGTTGAAATCGCTTCAGATTTATATATAGCTCCCATATATATTTTCCTCCGATTTAATGTAAATGGTGAACCAAAGTCTCTCTATATATTCCAATTTGCACGAAATTTCGTATAGCGTAATCAATTAGGTCTAGAATTATGTGTGTTAAGTATCCTTAAAATCGGTCCAGATTTAGAGATAGCTCCCATATATATTTTCGTCCGATTTAATGTTAATGGTCCACCAAATTTTGGCATGCTCCTTCGATGGAACATTAACATGCAATTGTAAGTATTGTAAAAAATCAACCATATTTAAAAGTAATTTTGTCTAAGAAAATTCGACTTCAGTTATGTGGTATATTTTTCTGTAGAAAAAAACTCGACCTCAGGAAATATATGCTCATATGTGGAGATTTTCGTTGAGGAAAGATCAAACATAGACGAAGCGAAAATTTGTGCATTCCATCACTCCATTTTATAAATCTATCATTCCATTTTTTTAAATCCATCCATGATAGTACATGACAAAAGCTCATCTGTTCTTGGCAATCAATCCACCCAATTTTTTCTTCTTTGTGCACCACATAGCTTTAATAAATTGTACAACATCACATTTGACTTGAAAGACTTCATCCTTATCAGTGCATGTTACTCGACATTCCCATAGACAGATCACGTTCATCATCACTTGGTCCCACTCCATTACCTTTAGGGCACTGCAGTACCTTTTAACCTTCTGTCGCATTATTGATTTTGAAGTTCTCCAAAAAACCAGTAGCGGTGAAAAAGTACAAGAAGCAGTGGTCGCGGTTGACTGCTATGAGCTTAAATTGATTTGGGAGTATGGGGTACGTCAAATAGGTACTCCTTTTCTATTTGCTGAAGTCAGAAAATTTCATGTTGCGTTCATTTTTAGTCGAAATAGATAAGCACACGAATAGAACAACCAACTGACATACACACGGACGGACGGACAGACAGGCAAACATCTAACTGCTGTTGTTAGCAGTCCTTTCCACCTGTGGGCATGTGTGGTTTGGTTTTTAGATTGTCTAACCATTGGAGTAGCATTTATCATTGTGCGGAATTCAGCAAAACTTGTTGTCTGACATGATGTATGATTTTTTTGGTGGCATGTTGTTGAGTTTTTTGAAAAACAAAAATAAAACCAACAACAAAGCTCTTCATCTTCCTTTTCGTGAAAAATCAACAACAACAAAAAAAACTAACTTTAAAAAACATGAGGCATTGTTGTGCAGCAAGTTGGGTGTTCGAGGCAATCCACGAATGTGACATAAACTGAATTTTACACAAATTCAGCTATTTTCGTGTGTGTTTGCAACACAACTTTAGTCAGTTAAGGGACATTGTTGTGGCATTTTCTCATACTACAAACCATTTATATATATTTACACGCATCATGTTGCAATAGCTTTGGTTTTTTTTCCTTAACAAATGTATTTAAAATCCAGGCATTTATTTGCACTTCAAAAGTTAAAATCCTTAATGGAATAATGTGTTTTATCAACACAGGGACAGGGTAATAAAATTCAAACTAATGGAAATCAAAAGGACTTAATTTTGGATCTAATTTAGTTATAGAGAGTCTCAGTCTTGGTAAAAAATCTCGATCCAGGTTAACAGATATTTTTATAAAAAAATCTCGACTTCAGCTTTTCTATAAGAAAACCAGTAAGGAAAGTAGTAAAGTCGGACTGGGTCGACTATAGGATACCCTTCACCACTTTGGGGATATTCTAAATATGTCTTTTCGAATGAACATTGACATGAAATTAAACGAACTTATCTATAAGTAAACCGACTAACATCATCCTTACACATGCAATTCTGCAATCTATTAGATACTTTTTGAATAGACTTTAAGCAAACTTACGCACGCTATTTGGTATGTTTCACTGTTTAAAATGTAATATCAAGCACCCATTGATTATTTGGTTTACAATCAACATGTATAGCTCGAAATTATATATGGAAGTTATGCTATATCTAAATCTGAACCGATTTCAAGGAAACTTGCCCGAGATTAATTTATATTAATTTCAGTGCGTTTTTCCACTCAGCCTAGCTGTGGGTCTTTAGTACACCATTTACTTAAAATTGGACGAAAGTATATATAGGAGTTATATGTAAATCTCAACCAATTTCAAGAAAATTGGACACACGAAGGTTATATCAACTTCAGAACATTGTACAAACTTGTGTGCGGGTCGGCCAACCTTTGGTTCTTTAGTGCACAATTTATATTAAGGGCTCTCGTATGAACTAGGATTATTGACTTCGCTCTAAAATTAACAAAATGGTGGACCTTTGAAAAAATATTTTTGTAAAATCGCCGATTTTTTACCAAAAACCAAGTCAAAAAATAAGGAAGATCTTCACCGATTGGCTTTATCCTATTTCATACGAGAGCTATACACTCCCAGAGAAACGTTGCAAAATTTGGAACCGATTGGATTATTAGTTTTTGAGTTATCGTGCCCGCCATTCGCAAAAAAATGTTTAGAGAAAAACGCGTTTAAAGTTTGAGAAGCCCTTCAGCCGTCCCTAAATGCTGACACAATAAATCGGCTATATCTTCAAGAGTTCTTGAGATTTTCACTTGAAATTTTGTAGAGACATTCTTTAATCAGTGTAGATTCGAATTTTATCAACAAAAAATTTGACCCCGAGAATGGGGGGGTCCCCTTAAATAGGACGAAAATATATATTGGAGCTATATCTAAATCTGAACCGATTTTCACGAAACTTAGCACAAATCATTTTGGACCTAATTCA
>NW_026884010.1:0-54662 GCF_032173495.1 Musca vetustissima
TTTTCTTTGGTGGGACTAGCCTTCTTGTTAACGAAAAATAGCCTATCTACGTATCTAAAAACAAAATATCGCACTAACAGTTCAGAACAAATAGGGTCGGAAATAATAACGTAATAATACTAAAAATGCCAAACTAATAATAAGAGAAGGGAAAATAACTTTCGGGTATTTAACAAAAAAAAAAAAACAATTTGAAATAACGTGAAATTTATTTTTATGGTTAAGCTTCCCTTACATTTTTGGTTTTGTAAGATCTTTTTGATTGTTTTATCATAGATATTATGATTCTTCGACAGATTTTTAAAGTTAGAGCTCTCAACAATAAAATATCTCAATCTCCGAGAATTTCTTAATCGCATTTTCCCAACATTATTTCTCATTTTAAATGGGCCATTTATTACCACTGATATGGGCGGAATTTATAGAAAATAAATAATTTGTATACCCTTCACCACACTGTGGTACAGGGTATTATGTCTTTGTGCATATGTTTGTAACAGGCAAAAATCTCAAATGGTTCTTTTGAGAATATGCATAGAATCACTTTCTGAGTCGATTTATGCATGTCCGTCCGTCCGTCTGTCCATGTTAAATTGTAAACAAAGTACAGATCGCATTTATGATCCGAATTGGATGAAATTTGGCACAGCTCATTTGTTTGGCCCAAGGACGAACCCTATTGAAATTGGGAAAAATCGGTTCAGATTTAGATATAGCTCCCATATACATTTTCGTCCGATTTAAGGTAAATTTGGCATAGCGTACTGAATTAAGTCTAGAATGATGTGTGCAAAGTTTCGTGAAAATCGGTTCAGATTTAGATATAGCTCCCATATATCGTTTCGCCCGATTTTAGGTAAATAGTCCTCTAAAGTCCCTATATATCTTTCGATTTGCACGAAATTTGGCACAGCGTAATGAATAAGGTCTAGAATGTTGTGTCCAAAATCGGTTCAGATTTAGATATAGCTCCCATGTATAGTTTCGCCCGATTTTAGGTAAATAGTCCTCTAAAGTCCCCATATATCTTTCGATTTGCACGAAATTTGGCACATTACGCCCGATTTTAGGTAAATAGTCCTCTAAAGTCCCTATATATCTTTCGATTTGCACGAAATTTGGCACAGCGTAATGAATAAGGTCTAGAATGTTGTGTCCAAAATCGGTTCAGATTTAGATATAGCTCCCATGTATAGTTTCGCCAGATTTTAGGTAAATAGTCCTCTAAAGTCCCCATATATCTTTCGATTTGCACGAAATTTGGCACATTACGCTGTGCCAATAAGGTCTAGAATGGTGTGTGTCAAGTTTCGTGAAAATCGGTTCAGATTTAAATATAGCTCCCATATATAGTTTCGCCCGATTTAAGGTAAATTGTGTACCAAAGTCCCTATATATCTTTCGATTTGCACGAAATTTGGCATAGCGTACTGAATTAAGTGTAGAATGATGTATGCAGAGTTTCGTGAAAATCGGTTCAGATTTAGATATAGCTCCTATATATGCATCCGATTTAAGGTAATTTGTGCATCAAAGACCCTATGTATCTTTCGATTTGCACGAAATTTGGCATAGCGTACTGAATTGCGTGTGCTAAGTTTCATGAAAATCGGTTCAGATTTAGATGTAGTTCCCATATATATTTTGGTTCGATTTTATGTAATTGGTGGACCAAAGTCCCTATATATGTTTCGATTTGCACGAATTTTGGTATACGGTACTGAATTAAGTCTAGAATGGTGTTGCTAGGCCGATTGACACAACGTACTGAAGTAATATAAATTAGTCTCTGGCAAGTTTCCCTGAAATCGGTTCAGATGTAGATATATAACAAACACGTACGTCTGCTATGATAAATATGTAGAATATACCCAAAGTGGTGAAGGGTATCATATAGTCTGCCCAGTCCGACTTTACTACGTTCCTTACTGGTTAATATCGATTAACTTTAAAGTGCAGCTACCATATTGCGGATCTGCGGATTTTCAATAGTTTTTAAAATTTTTGTGGTTCTCAGAGAGGACAGATGACAATTTTCAAAATATATCTAGATTTCGACATATCCCTCTTAAATGATGGCTACCGATTTCAGGTATTTCTCTGATCCTTGATTTATTTTTGAACTCTCTGTCCCCATATTACAACTGATTTGGGCAGAACTTATTGTAAAGAAATGTCCATATGGATTCACTTTTTAGTGTAGCTACCATATAACGCCTCGTCACGATTTTTAGTACATTAACGATCTTAGACAGATTTTTTAAATGACTTCGTTTCTCAGAGGGCAGAAATTTCAACATTCGAAATGAAATAAATGGTACTAAATTTGGTATATTTTGGATTTTGGTGGACAGATGAGCTGGAATTCTTAAAATTGGACTTACGATTACAATTAGGAAGCAGGATTGAGCTAATTTTGGAAATACGTACTTATGAATACGAAAAATACTAAATTTGGTACAATTTGAACTTTCGTGGAAGTAAGACGACTACTGTTACAGTGCAGGATTGATGTAGTTTTAAAAATTCTTACTTATGACTATGAAAAGTACGAAGTGGTACTAAATTTGGTACAACTTGGATTTGGGTAAGTGAATAGGGCTGAAATCCTGAGGTTTGGAATTTAGATTACTCTTGAAGTGTAAGATAAATCTATGGAGATCGCTTTGGAAATTCGAATTTATGTGTACGATTAGTAGTAAATGCACTAAATTTGAAACAATTTAGATTTGGGTAATTTGGGAGAGAGCTGGAAATTTAAAATTTGGAATAATGACTACTGTTGGAATGTACAACTCAGAAATATGGGGATATTTTTTAAATTTCATACTTATGTGAAGTAAACTGTACAAAATTTGATACAATTTGATTTCGTGTGAACGGATAGAGCTGGACTCCTGAATTTTGGAATAAAAACCAGTAAGGAAAGTAGTAAAGTCGGACTGGGCCGACTATATGACACGCTTCACCACTTTGGGTATACTCTACATTTGTATCCTTACAATTGCGTGTCAACGTTCCCTCGAAGGAACATACTTATGCCTTTCTCCAACCTATGCTAAATTAAATTTCATTCGGCCAGATTTAGAGTCGTCTGTGTACCATGGGACAAATTTATGGAAAACGTTTTATAACAAAATTGAAACACGCTATTCGGTACGCCGCACTGTTAAAATTTGATTCTCAATCAGACACCCGTTCGAAATACATATGGAAGCTATGGCTAAATCTGCACCAACTTCAACAAAACACAATAACGTCATTCAAGTCTCAATTTGATACGTTCTGCAAAATTTCGTGTTAACCGAAGAAATATGCATCATTTATGTAAAATCGGACGAAAATATATGTGGGAGCTATATCGAAATCTGAACCGGTTTCGCCGAAACTTACCACACAATATTCTAGACTCAATTCAGTACGCTATACCAAATTTCCTGCAAATCGAAAGATATATAGGGACGTTGGTACACAATTTACCTTAAATCGGACGAAAACATATGTGGGATCTATGTCTAAATCTGAACTGATTTTCAGGAAACTTAACACACATCATGCTAGACCTAATTCATTACGCTGTGCCAAATTTCGTGCAAATCGAAAGATATATAGGGATTTTGGTGCACCATTTACATAAAATCGGATGAAAATATATATGGGAGCTATATCTAAATCTGAACCGATTTTCAGGAAACTATACCAAATTCATTACACTTTGCCAAATTTCGTGCAAATCGAAAGATATATAGGGACTTTGGTGCATAATTTTCATTAAATCGGACGAAAATATATATTGGAGCTATATCTAAATCTGAACCGATTTGTACGGAACTTAACACACATCATTCTAAACATAATTTATTACGCTGTGCCAAATTTCGTGCAAATCGAAAGATATATAGGGACTTTGGTACACCATTTACATTAAATCGGACGAAAATATATATGGGAGCTATATCTAAATCTGAACCGATTATCAGGAAACCTTGCACACATCATTCTAGATTCAATTCAGTAAGCAAAATTTAGTGCAAATCGAAAGATATATAGGGACTTTAGTACACCATTTACATAAAATCGGATGAAAATATATATGGGAGCTATATCTAAATCTGAACCGATTTGTATGAAACTTAACTCACATCATTCTAGACATAATTCATTACGTTGTGTCAAATTTCGTGAAAATCGAAATATATATAGGGACTTTGGTACACCATTTACATTAAATCGGAAGGAAATATATATGGGAGCTATATTTAAATCTGAACCGGATAATAAATGCGACCTGTACTTTGTTTACAATTTAACATGGACAGACATACTGACTGACAGACAGACGGACATGCATAAATCGACTTAGAAAGTTATTCCATGCATATTCTCAATAGGAACCATACCTCTGTTAAAAACATATGCACAAAGACATAATACCCTATACCACAGTGTGGTGAAGGGTATAATGATCAGGTTCGAAAATGGGGTATAACGGTCCAAGTTAGACATAACAATATCTTTAGATTTTTCGAATAGGAACCATATCTCTGTTACAAACATATACACAAAGACATAATACCGTATAACACAGTGTGGTGAAGGGTATAATGATCAGGTTCGAAAATGAGGTATAACGGTCCAAGTCAGACATAAAAATATCTCTGGATTTTTCGAAGAACAGGGTCGAAGATGTATTATATCGTGCCATATTTAGTGATAGCTCCATTACATGCCTTCTGGAGTAATTAATGATGGTACCCTCATATGATTTTAAACTACTGGTTGTTTGTTGAAAATTTTATACACGTTTCCAAATCTACAGTGGGTTATCGTTTGAGGGATATGAGATTTTTGGAACTCTTCTCAATTAAATTTGATAATATGTACGTTTTCTTGTGCGTTGAGCTTTACAACAATCGCTTGGAAAAATTATCTGTATTGGTCGAATTTTCTGGTATATTCCCTGTATTATAATCCCGTCCATTATTTATTACCATATGGGGGAAATTTTAGGACTGTAACATCAATGTAGTATTTCTGGTCTCCATTAGTTTCCAAGATATCAATTTTTATTTAATATTCCCTATAAAAATATTCCACCCATTTTTGATTACATCGCAGATTTTAGCTTTACTTTCCAAACTCATTCCCTGCACAATAGTTCCACCTGGGCTTTAATATTAATTTCATGTTACTGCCAGTATACTTGTGGTGGTGTGTATCCAAAGTTCGGCCCGGCCGAACTTAACGCTTTATTCACTTGTTTATTTACTTTAAATTGCATAAATATTTTTATCTGTAATTTAGAGCTTAACGCAAAAAATTTATTTATTTTTTATTTTTATTTCAATTAATTTTTTTAAGTCTCAAAAATTAATTTTTTTAAATTTCCTTATAACATGTGCAGTATGTCTCGTTTTTAATTTACTAATAAAAATTAAAATTTAATTTTTGTTGTACTTTCAGGTTCGTATAACAAGTCTGAAATAAAAAAAATCGTAAGTGTATTTAATTTTTTTTGATGGGCAATGGGGACGATGATGCGCCAGTCTTTAAGACCAAGGCATTAAACCATAAATATGTATGTACGCACTTGTGTATACCTTTAAAAATAAAATGAAAGTCAAATTAACGGTAGTTAAAATATAAATGGTCATCAAAACACCAACAACAACAACGTGGGTAAACAACGAAAATGACGTTTAAATGAAAATGAAAATTTTCTGTTCACGTTCATGGATTTTGAAAAGACGGAAAGAAGAAGAACAACCATTAATGCAGTCGGTCGATGGGGGGCTGTCGTAAACAGCCGCAGCAGCAGCGACGTTGCTGCTGCAGCAGTTGTTATTGTACTGGTGGCCCACAAAAACGAAGAAGTATTCCCAGACATAATGACAAAAAAGCCAAAACTGAGATAGTTGTTTATGCCTACCCGTCTGAGAGACAGGCGGGCAGACAGACGAACTTCTGGCCAGTCAGCAAGCCATTCACCAGAAAAATTAAGAAAAAAATAAACGACAACAAAAAACACAAACAAAAGTCAGTGAATATTCAATGAATGGACAGGTGTGCGGACAAACCAGAGAGCAGTTCGTACACACACACTCACGAAGAGAACGTCGGATAGAGCGACAGTCGGACATGCAACAGGGCCATCCACTTGCCAGACATCGTTTTGCAAAAGAATACGACATTCAATTAAAGAAGACGAAAAATTTTCTCCACCATTTACCTTAAATAACTTGGCAGAGAGCTATTCACAGGCATCGGCAGTTAGTCAGCCAGCATGCAAGCGAGTCACTCATTCATTCAGTAGTCATGATTGGTTTGGACAGTTTTTTTTTGGGGAACTTTTGCCTTTAGTGTTAATAAACATTTAAAGTTTTTTCTGATTGTTGTTGTTGTTTAGCAGTTTCATTTTGCCCAGGCTGGTAAAAACTTTACAATAATTGTTGTTGTTGTCAGCTTGTTGTCTCTTTATTTTCATGGCTACAAAAATTGTTAGCAACAACAACAACAACACCACCAATAACAATAAATACAGTCGAAACATTTTTATAAACAAATTATTATCTCTTAATGTTTGTTACTGTTGTAATTAACCTAATTTTCACACCTTGTTCAGGAGTTACGTTTTTTTCTTCGCTGAGTTTGAGACACGCAAAGTTAGTGCCATTGTCAATTTACTGTCGCCGTTGTTGTTGTTGCTGTTGTGATGGTGGTGGCGTTGTCTGTCGCCATAAAAAGATTTTATAACGTTTTTTTTTCATACACTCCATTTTAATTTGATAGGCAAACAGTCAGTCAGTCGGTTCGTTCGTTTCCGAAAACCTTGTTAAGTGCTAAATGATTTGTTTTCATCTTTTCTTCTTCTTCTTCTAACAATGATTAGCAAATCGAATTTTTTTTGTTCGATTTTTTTTTGAAATGACAACCAATAATAAATAATTTCATTTTTGGGTAACAATGTTATTTTTTCTCAAGTGGCTTCGCGTCTGAGTATCTTTGGGGAATAACCTTGAAATTTTTACAGAAAAATTGCTGTAAGAGTGTTACCTTATTTTTTTGTGAAGAATGTCAGGGTTTTTTGTAGGGGGATTGAAATTGAATAGCAGTGTGATAAATCTGTTGACAGTGAAACCTATATGTGTGGGATTTCTCAACTCTATAACTCTATATGATACCCTTCGCCACTTTGGGTATATTCTACATATGTATCCTAACAGACGTCGCCTTTTCGAAGGTATATTGACATGAAATTGGACGAACTGCATTTTATTTCATTCGGGCAGATTTAGAGTCGTTTGTGTACAATGGGGTAAATTCATGTAAATCGATTTAAAACAAACTTGAGGCACACTATTTAGTATGCTGCACTGTTAAAAATTTAATATCAATCAGACTCCCGTCGATTATATGGTCGAAAGTATATGGAACCTAAGTCTGCATCTGCACCAATTTCAACAAAATGCAAACACGTCATTCCAGCCTTAATTTTGGTATACCTATGGGAGCTATATATAAATTCGAACTGATTTCAACGAAACTTGCCAGATATCAATTTATATTAACTTCAGTACGTTTTGCAAAATGTTGTGTCAATCGGCCTCGGTTTGGGCCTTTAGTGCACCATTTACTTAAAATCGGACAAATATATATCTATATCTGAACCGACTCCTATGAAACTTAACACATTCTATCATTCTAGTCTTAAGTAGTGAGCGGACGGGGCCGACCATATGATACCCTACACAACTTTCTACACAAAATCTAACTTACTGTGGTACTACATTCTGAGCTTGTGAAATATTTCGACATATTTGCACCCTCTTGACCGACAAGAGCTCAACAAATATAACTAATATTCAGTACAGCCCATCTAACTACTTGTCCACATACCCCACCGTAGGTTGTGTTTTGATGTTCCGATTTCAATTCCACGCCTCCGAACCATAGTAAGCTACGTCGACTTAGCATGTTTTAAAGTTCTTTACGTTTTTAGATACTATGGTCCTTAATTTAAATTCTCTGAAATTTTGGTAATCATCGGCCAATCCAAACCAAAGTTATAAGCAAAAATGTACTTAACATGGCACGTAAGATATAAGAAACTTCCATACTTTGAGAGCTTCTACTGAAAAACTCACTATTCACACTTAGCATAGTATTCTTCTGAGGCGTCGAATTGTGGCCTATAAATCGACTCGAAGAAAAATAATAAGTTTTCGGTCCGCTTCATCCCAATATTATTATCTGATCATCACCGAAAATTATAGGAGTCCTTGACCATACATGGATCCTCATGGAAATTTTCAAAGCGATCAGCGTTATATTTCCACCCACTAGTGTGATAATGGGTTACTAAATAATATATGAATACGTAAGCACCTGTAAATATTTAAGTGTAACTCCCACATCCGAGTACATTCGACAATGTAATTGGTATCAATTTAAAAGTCAACCACTCCTTTTTTGGTCCATTTCATCCCCTAAATATTACCCGATCTTTACCAAAAAGAATAGAGATCTTCATTGGTCAGAGCCCATCCTACATGCAAAATTTCGTGAAGATTGGTCCATAACTTTGGCCTGTATCGTGTTTACAAATTATAATGGACAGACGGACGGATGGACACACATGTCTAGATCGACTCAGCTAGTCGAGATATGACGATCGGTATACTTAAAGGTGGGTCTAGGACCAATATTTCGCGGCGTTACAAACTCTTGGGGCTGCACAAAGCTATACTACCCCGACAACATAGTTGTGTAGGGTATAATTAAGTACACTGTGCCAAATTCCGTGCAAATCGGAAGCTATATAGGCACTTTGGTGCACCATTTAAATAAAATCGGCAGGAAATATATATGGGAGCTACAGCTAAATCTGCACCGATTTCCACGAAACTTAACACACATCGTTATAGTCTCAATTCAGTACGCTATGCCAAATTTTATGCAAATCGAAAGAAATATCGAGGCTTTAGTGCACCATTTAAATAAAATCGGATGAAAAATATATGGGACCTATATATAAATCTGTACGGATTTTCACGTAACTTAACTCACATAATTCTAGACTCAATTCCGTACGCTATGCCAAATTTCGTGCAAATCGAAAGATTTATGGGGACTTTGATGCACCATAGATCATGCAAACTTTTCGTTCAATTCGAAAAGTGTATAGAGACTTTTAAGCACCATTTACACAAAATCGGACGAAACTATATATGGTAGGTATATCTAAATTTGATCCTATTTTCTCGAAACTTGACAGACATCATTCTAGACTCAATTCAATACGCTATGCCAAATTTTGTGCAAATCCAATGATACATAGGGACTTTGGTGCACCTTTTACATTAAATCGGACGAAAATATATATGGAATCTATATCTAAATCTGCATCGATCATTCTAGACTCAATTCAAATCGCTATGCAAAATTTCATGTAAATCGAAAGATATATAGGGACTTTGGTGCTCCATTCACATAAAATCGGACGATAATATAAATGGGAGCTATATAAATCTGAACCGATTTTCACGTAACTTAACACAAATAATTCTAGACTCAATTTAGTACGCTATACCAAATTTCGTGAAAATCGAAAGAAATGTAGGGACTTTGGTGCACCATTTACATAAAATCGGACGAAAATATATATGGGAACTATATCTAAATCTGAACCGATTTGCATGAAACTTAGCACACATCATTCTACACTCAATTCAGTTCGCTATAAAAATTTTCTAAATATATATCTAAACCTGATCCGATATTCACGAAATATAGCATACATCATTCCAGATTCAATTCTGTACGGTATGCCAAATTATGCTCAAATCGAAAGATATATAGGGACATTGGTGCACCCTCCTGACCAATTAGAGGTCTGAAGTTCAACGGCTGTATATTTTCCTAATCATATTTCCCGGTAATATCGCCCGATAATTTTGGCTTCTAGAGCCCAAAATAAAGTTTTCGATCCATTTCATCCCCGATATATCCCCGGATCATCATCGTAAATTACAAGCACCATCCCAGACCATAACCGGAACATTCTAGCCATCAGCGCTACATTTCCGCCCCTTTAGTGTAGTAATGGTAATACTAAACAATATCAGAATACGTAAACCCCCTGTAAATATTTACGTCCAAATCCCACATCCCAGTGCATATAGTTGGTATCAATAGAAAGGTCAACCACTCCTCTTGATAGTTTATTCAAGAGGAGTGGTTGTACTTTTAATTCGAACCTATGACTTTCATGCCATAGAATTAATGTTTTTTTAATATTTCGCACAAAAGTATGGGTCCATTTGTACCGCTAAATATTGACGGAACTTCATCAAACCTGTTATGCTTACTCTTTGCCCCAATCCCCTTCCCCATTTAAAATTGCGTGGTGTTCAGGTCATAATTGCAGCCTGTAGAGCGTTTATAAAAACAGACAAAAAATAAATTTTTGGTCTAGTTCATCCTAAATATTAACGGATCGATACCCAAAACAATAGGGGTCTTCATAGGTCAGAATCTGCGTAAAATTCAACATTTCATGACGATTATAATGGTCAGACGGACGGACAGACATGTCAAGATCAACTCAGTAAGTTGAGATATGATGATCGTTATACTAAAATGTGGGTCTAGAACTAATATTTCGCGGCGTTACAAACTCATGGACCATACAAAGCTATAGCACTACAGGGTATAAATACTAATCATTGACATGACCTTTATATATGGACCTATATTAAATATGATAAGTTCAAAATATAGAAAACTTAGCGGGACCGTTCTTGGACCCTATGTAAAAACATGAACATGTATCGTCGATATTTTTTCTGCGATGTTTTCTCCTCAACCTCCAAGCACTCGAGCAAAATTCAGCAACTTCGGTGTAAAATGCGGCTTTAAAATACCGAATATGGGACTATGTCAAGTTCGGCCATGGCCACTTCCATTTATTAGGCCTGTGTTTGTCATTTTCTCTGATATGTTTTCAGCCACCGGAATACCACATATGATAGCAACATAGCTTGAAAATGTGGATATAGTCTTAAAATTACTGAAAATAGGAAAACATCTCAATATGTTATGCATGTGAAAATAAATATTTTGAAAATTTTTCATCATTCAAAACGCATGAATTCCAAATTATAGACACTTCGTGTGGAAAATACGGTTAGAACCTTCAAAATACGAAAAACATGGATCGATATATCCCAATTTACATTCCCAACCTGTTAGGAGTAATAGCAAAATTTCTCAATCCTCTTTATTGTGACTTCAACAGACATGCAGAGGCATCGTCTTCGGTTGATGGTTGCAATTTGGTGTTTCTGAGAGGAAAAGGCAACATAGTTTCATAGATCGTCTCGAAGGCATTTTGTGGTGAAGGCCGAATTTCTAGATTTTTTAATTTAAAAATTTAATTTAATTTTTATACCCTTCACCACTCTGTGGTACAGGGTATTATGTCTTTGTGCATATGTTTGTAAAAGGCAAAAGGAAACGAGATAGACACATGGTTCCTTTTGAGAATATGCATAGAATCACTTTCTGAGTCGATTTATGCATGTCCGTCCGTCCGTCTGTCCGTCTGTAGATGTTAAATTGTAAACAAAGTACAGGTCGCATTTATGATCCGAATGGGATGAAATTTGGCATAGGTCACTTATTCGGCCCAAGGACGAACCCTATTGAAATTGGGAAACATCGGTTCAGATTTAGATATAGCTCCCATATATATATTTAACCGATTTAATGTAAACGGACCCTATATATCTTTCGATTTGCACGAAATTTGGTACAGCCTAATCTTTTAGGTCTAGAATGATGTCTGCCAAGTTTCGTGAAAATCGGTCCAGATTTAGATATAGATCCCATATATAGTTTCGTCCGATTTCATGTAAATGGTGCCCTAAAGTCCCTATATATCTTTTGAATTGCACGAAATTTGGCATAACGTACTGAATTAAGCCTAGAGTGATGTCTGCCAAGTTTCGAGAAAATCCGTCCAGATTTAGATATAGCTCCCATATATAGTTTCGTCCGATTTCATGTTAATGGTGCCCCAAAGTCCCTATATATCCCTCGATTTGCAAAAAACTTGGCATAACGTACTGAATTGAGCCTAGAATGATGTCTGCCAAGTTTCCAGAAAATCGGTCCAGATTTAGATATAGCTCCCATATATAGTTTCGTCCGATTTCATGTAAATGGTGCCCCAAAGTCCCTATATATCTTTCGATGTGCACGAAATTTAGCATCACGTACTGAATTGAGCCTAGAATGATGTCTACCAAGTTTCGAGAAAATCGGTCCAGATTTAGATATAGCTCCCATATATAGATTCGTCCGATTTCATGTAAATGGTGCACCAAAGTCTCTATATATCCTTCGATTTGCACGAAATTTGGCATAACGTAATGAATTGAGCCTATAGTGGTGTCTGCGATGTTTCGAGAAAATCGGTCCAGATTTAGATATAGCTCCCATATATAGTTTCGTCCGATTTCATGTAAATGGTGCACCGAAGTCCCTATATATCTTTCGATTTGCACGAAATTTGGTGCTCCAAAGTCCCTATATATCTTTTCATTTGCACCAAATTTGGCATAACGTACTGAATTAAGCCTAGAGTGATGTCTGCCAAGTTTCGAGAAAATCGGTCCAGATTTAGATATAGCTCCCATATATAGTTTCGTCCGATTTCATGTAAATGGTGCACCAAAGTCCCTATATATATTTTCATTTGCACCAAATTTGGCATAACGTACTGAATTGAGCCTAGAGTTATGTCTGCGAAGTTTCGAGAAAATCGGCCCAGATTTAGATATAGCTCCCACATATAGTTTCGTCCGATTTCATGTAATGGTGCCCCAAAGTCCCTATATATATTTTCATTTGCACCAAATTTGGCATAACGTACTGAATTGAGCCTAGAGTTATGTCTGCCAAGTTTCGAGAAAATCGGTCCAGATTTCTATATAGCTCGCACATATATAGCTCACATATTTTAAGTAATTGACGCACCAAGGAACCAATAGGAGCAAAACGTTCTGAAATTAGTATAACCTAACCTATGACAAGTTTGCTTGAAATCGCTTAATATTTGGATGGAGCTTCCATATATATTTTCGCATCAAACTCCTCATGTTAGTCAGATTCACATCAAATTTTGCACAACGTACAAAATTGAGCATAGAATTACGTAGTTGCGTTTTCTAGAAGTACAGACATAGCCCAACGTATGAACTATTTATATTTGTTTGAAGTCGATTTACATACTTTATCGATATATCTTGGTAGATTCACATTTAGATAAATATCACATATATTATTTCATCCAATTTCATGTTAATAGTCCTGTTTAATATACCCATAGTGGTGAAGGGTATCATATAGTCGGCCCCGTCCGACTTTACTACTTTCTTTACTGGTTTTAATTTATGCTTGGGATTGATCCATTTTTAGGAAAATTTATCTCCCACTCGAATTAAAATACCTCAAAACATGTTTTTTTTTTCTTGATGTGTGGAAATTAAAGGATGCTATAGGACCCGTCAATTGATCAATTATTTTGAGCCAAAGTCTGAGATTTCATTGACGCATGGGGTAAGACTTCAGGATAACAAATTGTGGTGTATCACTCAGAATGACCATCCTATTTTGCACATGGGAAGTAGTCGTCAGATGTCTAGTTTTTTATCTACTCTTTCGATTAGGTTAGTCTTTAAAATACCACACTATCGGTTGATACTTAGTTTCTGGCTCATTGCATGACTACATGTTCCGTCATCAATAACGTGATCGTATTTGTTCAAAATTTATTTGCACCAAACGCCATGACACATTTTTTGAGCGATTGTAAAGCTGTGCGGGATCCAAGAAAAACCTAAATATTTTTAAAGCCAGGTTATCATGTATATGGGTACAAGAACTGATGATCACGGTATGTCACATGATGATCTAGCATTAAATGTCTTCACGACCTTTACCTTTAAATCAGAGTGGTGTTTTATCGCCATATAACATTTAAACAAGCAAGGACTCAAACCATTTCACAAAATTTAGATAGACTTTGTTTCTAGGCAATGATAGGTGGCAGCCCAATCACCTGGAATAGGCTACAGCAGACCAATTATCTAATATAGCTGGAATAAAAGCAATTAAATGATCAACGAAATTAATACAATGAACTCGCCATACATATTCAATATAGGCCTAAATATGGCTACCCTAACTTCTATATGCTTCTTTACGGTTTCATAAAATATCGACATTATTTTTGATTTGTTGGGATTTTAGACTGATACTGCAAAGCCCAGGAATAGCCGTGGTAGATGTCCTACTCTGCATTCAAATGGCAAATCGATGTCGATTTTTTGGGAAGACATGTGTATATCCAATATATCGCATACAAAAATATAATTGACATTCCTGTGGTTGATGGTATCTAATGAAGAAACTCATTGGTCCCCATACCTCACAATTTTGATGACTTCGGTATAAAATTATAATATTCTGAACAAAATAAACCCACACAATGTATAAATGAAACATTACGAAAACTAAGCCACAATTTTATGCAACATCAAATCATCCAGACAATTTTTATGAGGGAAAAAACACTATCGCAGAAATCGCACTCCAAAAAAAATATCCATGTATTATGTTAATCTCAAAATCCCTCAACCACATTTTCACATCAAGTGCGACACAAAAACAAAACCGAAATCCATATCCATCACCATGGCTCATATCATTTCTTGTGTTGGCAACAAACCAATTACCATTTACGCTCATAAAATAAACGCTTTTTGATTTTTTGTGTTGTTACTGACATTTGAGATATTTTCCTTCTTGATGACCATGTTGCTGTTGTTGCTTTAGATGCTGTTATTGTTCCAAGCAATAAAAATCTCTATAAAAGGTCATAACAATGCCGAAATGATCCTTCAATGGGTCCAATATACGACATCGGCGACGAACGAAAAGGACGACCAAATGACTTGCGAGCAGAACAAACATTGAAATGACCAACAAAAGAAAAACAATCTCATCATTTTCATAGAACAAAAGAAGAAGAAGAAGAAGTCAACAGAAAGCATAAAGAGAGAATCAAACAAAATGTATGAAAAGAAAGATAAGCATGAATGAACGTTTGCACACAAATGTTGTTGTTGTTGCATTCTTTCTTGAGTTGTAGCTAGAATAAACAGAAGAGAAAAAATGTGACCACAAAAGGAAAACCAAGTGCAGTGGTGTTAATTGTGAACGAGATGAATTCCATGGTATACCCTATAATATCACTTTCGGAGTCATCTACAAAAGAGTAGATAACTTGCGGAGTCACTGGGTAAGCATTAGATGTCCTTCGGAGTCATCTCTTATAAGGGATATGACTTTCGAACTGATCTCTTATGGAGTATATGGCTTTCGGAGTCATCTACTATGAATTTAAAGACTTTCGGAGTCACCTCCCATAAGGGATATGGCTTCCGGAGCCATCTCGTTGACTTTCGAAGTCATTCGCTGTGGAGTAGAGGACTTTCGGAGTCATCTACTGTAGACTAGATGACCTTCGGTGTAAGCTACTATATAATATATGATTTTATGAGTTGTCTACTATGAAGTATATGACATTCGGAGTTATCTCCTTTTCGGGATATGGCTTTCGGAGTCATCTCCTATAATCGATATGGTTTTCGGAGTCATCTACTGTAGAGTAGTTGACTTTCGAAGTCATTTACTATAGAGTAGAAGAATTTCGGAGTTATTTACCATGGAGAAGATGGCTTTCAGAGTCACTTACTATAGAGTAGTTGATTTTCGGAGTCATTTACAATGGAGTAGATTACTTTCAGAGTCATTTACTATGGAGTAGATGACTTTCGGAATCATCTGCTATGAATTTGAAGACTTTCAAAGTCATGTCCTATAAATATATGGCTTTCGAAGTCATGTCCTATAAAAGATATGGCTTTCGAAGTCATCTCATATAAGGGATATGACTTTCGGAGACATCTACTGTAGAGTAGTTGACTTTCGAAGTCATTTACAATGGAGTAGAGGACTTTCGGAGTCATATACTATAGAGTAGATATAATCTACTGTAGAGTAGTTGACTTTCGAAGTCATTTAATATGGAGCAGAAGACTTTCGGAGTCATTTACTAAGGAGAAGATGACTTTCGGAGACATTTACTATAGAGTAGTTGACTTTCGAAGTCATTTACAATGGAGTAGAGGACTTTCGGAGTCATATACTATAGAGTAGATATCATCTACTGTAGAGTAGATGACTTTCGGAGTCATCTACTATGGAGTAGATGACTATCGGAGTCATCTACTGTAGAGTAGATGACTTTCGAAGAAATCTACTATGAACTGGAAGACATTCGGAGTCATCTCCTATAAGAGATATTGTTTTCGAAGTCTTCTCCTATTAGGGATATGACTTTCGGTGTCAAAACATGAACCTTTATCGACATTTTTCTGTCATGACTTTTTCGTCCTTAATGAAGCTGGAATACGAACCTGGAATGGGTCTTAAACCCCCAAAATACCAAAAATTAATCGGGATCTTTACTGTTGAGTCTATGTCTATATGGACGTTTATCGACTTCTTTCTACAAATAATCTAAAATAACCTACAAATCTTCTAAATACCAACAAGATAGCGGGATCATTGCATGTGAGTTCGGTCAAAGCATGGACCTATATCGCAAAAATTGTCTGCAAATATTTTGTTCATCCTCTGTGAACCTGAAATGTCAAATTACAGCTACTTTGGTGCGGTTAAAATCTTGAAAATATACCTAAACGGTAACGCTCTTGAACGGATCTATATCGAACAATCTGAAAATATGTTTTTCGTCCTCCAAGAACCTAGAATGCCATATTACAGCCTATTCAGTTGTTGGCGAGACCTTTCAATAGGGTTAAGCTAAAATATAAACCTTTATCAATAGATGTATGCAAAGATGTTCCTCAATCTCCAAAAATCAGGAACGTCAAATTACCTCCACTTCGGTGAGAAATGTGACTAAAATATTCAAAATGTCGAAAAGGAACGATTCCTTGATGTGTGGCCTATGTCAAATCCTGAAGCTATAACGAAAATGTTTGCGAAGATTTTTATCGCCCTTCTAGAACCTGGAATGTCTCCAGTTATTTCTCTTCGTAACATAGGTCTTTCACAAAACTTCGCCACCATACTCCATTAGTCATCGTTAAATTGATGATTGGTCTGCTGGCAGCCTTTCCTGCCATCTATCATAACCTAGAGGTAATGCCTTATTGAATTATGTCGGGTTGGGGTCTTTGCTTATTTAGTGTTACCAATTTTCCTCTGGGTGGCGCTTATAATTCTGCATGTGAAAATGTTGATGCCTAGGGACCGGAACCATTATATGTGGGCTAGATGGAAACATGGACCTATATCAAACATTTTCTGCAAAGATGTTTTTCATCTTCCTCAGAGTCACTTCGGTGGAGAAATGCGGCTAAAACTTTGAAAATAGACCTACCTATGGATCTATATCGAACAATTTCTGAAAATATGTCGCCCTTCTTTAAACTGGAATATCTCTTGTTCCTCTTCTTGGAAACATAGTAGTTCCATAAAGCATCGCCGTCTTATTCGATTAGGCATAGTGAGGGTGCTCTCATCTACCATAGCCTATAGATAATGCCTCCTTGAATTTAGCTTGTGGTTGAAGTCCTTGCTATTCAGTGTTGCCATTTTCCTCTGGGTGGCGCTACCTCCTGTCATTCCTAATGTGTGATACTGGGGTTGTTTTGTTTAGAATTTTATGGGGGCTCTGGATGTGTTTCATCTGGAGGGGGATGTAACTCTTCTTTTGAAAAGTTGCATCTATGAAAGATTTTTTTCTCCACCACTGGGATCCGAAACCGGTAAAAATATTTATATTAACAATGCTCAATCTCGACTCAAGTCTCTATATCGAACAATTTCTGAAAAGATGTCGCTCTTCTGAAAGCTGGAATATTTCTTATTCCTCCTCTTGGGAACATAGGACTTTCATAAAGCATAGCCGTCTTATTCGATTAGTCATCGTGAGGGTGCTCTCATCTATCATAACCTATAGATAATGCTTCCTTGAATTTAGTGTTGTGGTTGAAGTCCTTGCTATTCCGTGTTGCCATTTTCCTCTGGGTGGCGCTACCTCCTGTCATTCCTAATTTGTGATACTGGGGTATCACAAAAACAAACAAAAATTTAAGGGGAGCTCTCGGTGTATTTCATCTGGAGGGGGATGTAACTCTTCTTTTGAAGAGTTGCATCTGTGAAAGATTTTTTTCTCCACCACTGGGATCCGAACCCGGAACTCATGGACTTGTAGATTGTCACATTATTTACTGCACAATGTCACTCATATATGCATAAATATTTTATGGGGTTTCCGAAAAATAATTCGACGTATTGCAAATGGTATTTTTAAAATTTAATAAAAATATAGTTGATTATTTTCGATTTCACCTACATTCGGAGTCTCGTAGCACTGCAAACCGAATGACCAGAATAGAATACCCTACCCTTACCCCCGCCAGAACTTTTTAATCCAACTAGCAACTGCAACTAACGTAAAAAAGTGTTTCTTGTTATGTTTTTTGCCGTAAAAATATTTATATTAACAATGCTCAATCTTGACTTAAGTCTCCTCTTCCATTCTCTCTCTTGCCTCCTCTCACTACCACCCCTCTCCTTCCTCTGGGCATCTCTGACTACTTTCATTGCGTAGCCCTGCAAATATTGACTTAAGGCAAAGTGTCCTGTAACACTCTTAAAATAAACACTCTCACTCACACACTCTCAACACTTATGCATATGTATGTATGTACTCGTATGTGTGGTATGCATACAATGTTGATTTGTAGTGGTCGGTGGTGTTGGCCCTTCTTTATTGTTGTTGTTGTTGCTTATTTTCGCCACACACATGTACATAGCCATTCATATTTAATAGACCATAAGTGTCAGTAGTAGTTGTTGTTCTTCTTCTGCGTTGTTGTTATTGTTGCTCTTGGTGTAATTCGTTCTTGGTTTGTTTTTATTTCATACTTCAAGAAAGTGTGTGAGTATGTTCGGTTTGTTTATATACATATGTATATATGTTTTCTTTTGTTACTACTTTGCTCTTCAGAAATGTTTTTTGTTGTTTTGTTGTGTGTCATTATTGTCACCCTATAAAAGGCATATGTAAATTATGATTGAAGTAAAATTAGTCCCCGATAAAAAAATATAATGTTAAGGGACACTAGCTTCGTACCGGTCCCATTCATCTATGTCCGATGCGACTAGGGTGATGGGCTTCAAAATCATGTTCAAGTATCGGTTTCCTCTTTTAGTATAGAACTGAAATGTTATTTCGAAAATTGCAACTATATAGGGTCAAATTGTGATCTCAAATATATATCCAATTTAAATGGAAACAAAAGTCGAACGGATCAGACTATATTATACCGTTAACCACTTTGAATACATACAAGAGATACTAATATATACAATATCGACTAAAATCGGACATTCCTATAAAATCGGACGAAAATATATATGGGAGCTTTGTCTAAATCTGAACCGATTTCAACAAAACTTCATAAACATGAAACAGGACCTAATTTAGTAGGCTGCGCAAAATGTTTTCTCAATCCTATAGGAGAGCTGGAGGTCTTCTCTTCTTCCTATGCAAGAGCTGCAGGTATTAGTCTTCCTTTGAAAGAGTTGCACGAATTCCTTTTCCTGTTTAAGAGCTGCAGGTATTCTTCTTCATATGCAAGAGCTGCATGTAATTTTCTTCCTATAGGAATGCTGGAGGTATTTTTCTTCCTATATAAGAGCTGGATGTCTTCTTCCTAAAGGAAAACTTTAGGTACCCTTCTTTTTGTGGAATAGCTGAAGGTATTCGTTTTCCTGTGGAAGCGCTGCATGTATCCTTCTTCCTGTGGAATAGCTGCAGATATTCTTCTTCCTATCGGAGAGCTGGAGACATTCTTCCTCCTATAGCAGAGCTGCACGAATTCCTCTTCCTATGGGAGAGCTGGAGGAATCCTCTTCCTGCTGAAGAGCTACAGATTCGCAAATCGAAAGATATATAGGAACTTTGGTGCACAACTTCTATAAAATCGGACGAAAATATATATGCGAGCTATATCTAAATCTGAACCGATTTTTACGAAACTTAACACTAATCATTCTGCACTTAATTCAGTATGCTATGCCAAATTTCGTGCAAATTGAAAGATATATAGGTACTTTGGTGCAACATTTTCCGTAAATTGGACGAAAATATATATTGGAGCTATATGTAAATCTGAGCCGATTTGTACGAAACTTAGCACATTATTCTGCACTTAATTCAGTACTCTATGCCAAATTTTGTGCAAATCGAAAGATATATATGGGCTTTTGTGCACCATTTACCTTAACTCGGACGAAAATATATATGGGAGCTATATCTAAATCTGAACCGGTTTTTATGAAATTTAACACACATCTTTCTAGACTTAAATTAGTACGCTATGCCAAATTTTTTACAGATCGAAAAATATATAGGGTCTTTGGTGCAACATTTACCTTAAATCGGACGAAAATATATATGGGAGCTATATCTAAATCCGCACAAATTTTCCCAATTTCAATAGGGTTCGTCCTTGAGCCAAACAAATGAGCTCTGAAAAATTTCATCCGAATCGGATTAAAATGCGACCTGTGCTTTGTTCACAATTTAACACCAACAGACCGACGGACGGTCATGCATAAATCGACTCAGAAAGTGATTCTATGCATATTCACAAAGGATCCATGAGCATATCTCGTTTCCTTTTGCCTCTTACAAACATATGCACTAAGAACCACAGTGCGGTGAAGGGTATAAAAAGCCACGCTTATTGTAGACCCCTAAAAATATTCCTAAAAATCCACGCTTTTTATAGACCCTTCAAAAATATTATTTAAAAATCCACGCAAATATGGGCCCTCAAAAAAAAAAAAAAAAAAAACAAAAAAAAAAATTGTTTAAAACTCCACGCTTTTTTAGAACCTCAAAAAATATTCTTTAAAAACCCGAGCTTTTTATGGACCCTTCAAAAATATTCTTTAACAATCCACACACCAAAAAAAAGTTCTTTAAAAATTCACGCTCCTTATAGACCCTCGAAAAAATAATGTTTAATAACCCACGCTTATTACAGACCATCAAAACAATATTGTTAAAAAATCCAAGTTTCTTATATACCCTTCAACAATTATTTTTTAAAGATACACGATTTTACCCTTCAAAACTATTCTTTAAAAACCCCACGCTTATTATAGACCCTCCAAAAAGTATTGTTTAAAAATCCACGATTATTACAGACCTTCAAAAAATGTTATTTAAAACTCCAAGCTTCTCATAGACCCTGCAAAAAATATTCTTTAAAGACCCACGCTTCATATAGACACTCCATAAAATATTATTTAAAATCTTATACTTATAGCCCCTCCAAAAGATATAATTTAAACATCCACGCATCTTATAGACCCTCCAAAAATGTATTTTTATACTTTATTTTATACTCTTTGTGCATATGTTTGTAACAGGCAAAAGGAAACGAGATAGACCCACGGTTCATTTTGAGAATATGCATAGAATCACTTTCTGAGTCGATTTATGCATATCCGTCCGTCCGCCCGTCCGTTGGTCTGTCCATGTTAAATTGTAAACAAAGTACAGGTCGCAGTTATTATCCGAATTGGATGAAATTTGGCACAGCTCATCTATTTGGCCCAAGGACGAACCCTATTTAAATTGGGAAAAATCGGTTCAGATTTAGATATAGCTCCCATATATATTTTCGTCCGATTTGAGGTAAATGGTGCACCAAAGTACCTATATATCTTTCGATTTGTACCAAATTTGGCATATCGTACTAAATTAAGTCTAGAGAGATGCGTGTAAAATTTCGTGAAAATCGGTTCAGATTTAGATATAGCTCCCATATATAGTTTCGTCCGATTTTCTGTAAATGGTGCACCTATGTCCCTATATATCATTCGATTTGCACAAAATTTGACACAGCGTACTGAATTTTGTCAAAAACGATGTGTGCTAAGTTTCAAGAAAATCGGTCCAAATTTAGATATAGCTCCCATATATATTATCCTCCGATTTTATGTAAATGGTGCACCAATGTCCCTATATATCATTTGATGATATACTGAATTGAGTCTAGAATGATGTGTGCAAAGTTTCGTGAAAATCGGTTCAGATTTAGATATAGCTCCCATATATATTTTCGTCCGATTTTATGTAAATGTTGCACCAATGTCCCTATATATCATTCGATTTGCATGAAATTTGGTGTAGCGTACTGACTAAATTTAGTTGTAGCTCCCATATATATTTTGGTTCGATTTTATGTAAGTGGTCTAAAGTCCCTGTATATCTTGGATTTGCACGAAATTTGGCATAGCGTCTAGAGTCTAGAGTGATTTGTGTTAAATTTCGGCAAAATCGGTTCAGATTTAGATATAGCTCCCATATATATTTTTGTCCGATTTTATGTAAATGGTGTAACAAAGTCCCTATATGTCTTTCGATTTGCACGAAATGTGGCATAGATTAATGAATTGAGTATAGAATGATGTTTCGGGAAAATAGGTTCAGATTTCGATATGGGTCCAACATATGGATATGTATTCCTCCGATTTTACATAAATGGTGCACCAAACTCCTAATGTTTGACATTATTGCGTATCGTTGAAATTGGTGCATATGCAGCCATAGCTTCCATATTTATTTCGAACGGGTGTCTGATTGAAATTAAATTTTTAGCAGTGCGGAGTACTAAATAGCGTGTATCAATTTTGCTATACATCGTTTTCCATAAACTTGGCCCATGGTACACAGACTACTATAAATCTGCCCGAATGAAATTAAATTTATCATAGGTTGCCGAAGGAACATGAGCATGTTCCTTCGAGTAACAGTGACATGCAATCGTGAGGATTCACATGTACAACATACCTAAAGTGGTGAAGGGTTTCATATAGTCGGTCCAGTCCGCATATAAGACCCTATAAAATTATTCTTTATAAATCCACTCTTAATATAAACTTAAAAACATCCAAGTTATTGTTCCTCTAAAATATTCTCTACAAACTACGTTTATTATAAACCCTCGAAAAATATTCTTTAAATATTCAGGATGTTCCTTGAAAAAATATTCTTAAAAAATCGCTTATAGCTCTTATCCTATTTCCTCCTTCGTTCTCCTACCTCGCATTGCACTTTTGCCTATTCTCCTATCCTCGAAGTGTATTTACTAAACGATGACTTGTTGGGCGTGTCAAAATGGGTGTTCCATGTAGCTCATATATCAGTGGAGAGAGTGTTTGCAGCAATTGTTATTTTGTTTCCCATTTTTCGATGAGGCATTTATAGTTTTTTTCCGAGACCACCATCATATTTCTCATTATTGGCCACGTCATTTTAGTTTGAATTATTTTCTTTTTTTCTCCCTCACAGAAAAGGCATTAAACCGAACCTTCTTGGAAGAAAGAATTTCTGTGTTAGCAAAGTGAACCGAACAATACCGAACAATGTGTTGGAGGGGTGGGGGTGTGTGTCTAAGGGCTAGAATCTATTTAAGCATGTGTACGAGAGCATGACCATGTTGTCGTATTTATTTTATGGCCTTACATATGTGTGTGTGTGTGGGTACAAGGATATGAGGAAGTGTGTGTGGTGGAATATTCGTGTGCCTATATCCTATGTATGGATAGAAAACCTATTTATTTTGATTTTTATTATTTTTTGAAGTACTTTTTGATATAAATTTCGTCTTAGTATTACGACTTGTTACGGTTAAGGGCCAGACAGGCTACTTTTTCATTTGCGGTGGTTAGAGTTTGTTTTTCTTCATTTTCGGTTTGAATGGTTTTCTTTTGTTATTCCTGACGATGATGATGATGTTGTTGTTGTTGTGCGGCCATACTTTTGATTTGTAAAGTAAAAATAGGTAATAAAATGTAATGACAGATATAAATCAGAAAAAAATCGGGTTTTAGGGCTACTTACTTCTCAGATAGAGAGAGAGGTGGGTTAATTTTTATAACCCAGCCATAGAAAATAAATGTATTCCCGAAAACACATAACCCGGGCGATATGGGTGCATTAAATTTCAAGGTTTGTCATTCATCTTCCATTTGGGTGGTTTTATTTTAACTTGCGTTTGTTTTCTGATGACTTATTTTGCAATGATGGCAAGAGGGGCTGGTTACAGGTAGTAAAATCCCATGTAAAGGCGTATCCAGAGAATTGAATATGTTAAGGAGAAGGGGGTGGGGTGTGGGTAATGTTAGGCGTACACATATTTTATTGCTTTTACCGATTTCCTTTCCCATTTTTTGGCCTAGTAATGGAGTGTTTCCTGTTGCTGTTGTTGTTTCGAATTTTTTTTATATTTACAACCATCATCATTGTGGGTGCGAAGTGAAATTACTGTGATTTAACAAATGAATGGTTAAATAAAAAGGCGTTAGATCATGTTTTATTCCTTGTTAACCAGACCTGAATTACCTCTAAATGTTTGGCAATTACAGATTGTTTTTTTTTAAGGGGGTTGTTGCTGTTGTTCGCTTTTTATTCGAACATACGATTTTAGGGACCATTTTAGAGAGAAAAAATGACTTTTGAAATGACCGGAATACCCTAGGGAGGGGATATGGGACATATATTTTAGTTAAATTCTAAAAGTCATTAGAATACCAAGCTAATCATAAAGTCTCCACAAAATATTCTTTAAAAATCCACAGTTATTATAGAGCCTCAAAAATATTTTTTAAAAATCCTAGCATCCTTAAAAAAATATTATTTAAAAATCCATGCATATTGGAACCTCTTCAAAATATTTTTTTAAAAATACACTAATATTATAGCCAAATAAATATCAAACCATTAAGGAAATTTTTTTAAAAATACACTAATATTATAGCCACTTTGGGTATATTAAATATCAAACCATTAAGGAAGTTTTGAAGGACCATTCATTTGGTCAGATATAGGGTAGCTTCTTACAATGGGACAAAATTATGTAAATCAATTTCAATATATATATATATATATATATATATTAAGATGAATATATATAACAGACGTCAAATTTTTCAAAACTGTGCAAAATTGTGTAGCAGATATAGGGTTGCTTCTTACAATGGGACAAAATTATGTAAATCAATTTCAATTTCAATTTCAGTTCGTAGTGCAAAATTTTGTGCCGATTGGACCCACCTTGGCGAAGCATTTATATCAAACTTCTAGGTTATACTAACTTCAGTACGTTGTGCAAAATTTGTGTCAATTTTGTGTAAAATCGGACGAAAATATATATGTAACAGCTATATCAAAATCATACATTTCCCACGTATAATACATACGTCAGAAAAGTCGGAAACCCACCCAAAACCATTAGGTTTTTGACAAAGTAGCTATTATATATTAATTAATTCGGAAATTACGTACGCTTCACTCAAACACATATCAAATTTCAAAAATGTATTCTCAAAAAATATTTGAATTTTTTATCAGTTCTAGTAAGGAATAGTCAGATATATGTAAAAATAATATATATTCCTGTAAATAACTGTATATGGTGATAATATTGAAGTTAATGACGTTTACTACATTTATTACATTTTATACAGGTGTATAACGTTTTCGACGTTTACACCTTTTTGACTGTCGAAAACCTTAAAATTCGTCAGACGGCCCATCCCTGATCAAAATCTGAACCGATTTCAATGAGACTTGTCAGTGATTAACTTATATTAACTACAGTTCATTGCAAAAAATTGTGTGGCAATCGGACTTTGGGTCTTAAGTGCATAATTTAAATAAAATCGGAAGAAAAAATATAGAAGCTATATCTAAATCTGAACCGATTTTCACGAAACGTTACAAACATCATCCTAGACCTAATTAATTACGCTATACCAAATTTCGTGCAAATCGAAAGATATTCATTGACTTTGGTGCACCATTTACATTAAATCGGAGGGAAATACATATGGGAGCTATATATAAATCTGAAACGATTTTCAGGAAACTTAACACACATCATTCTAGACCTAATTCAGTAAGCTATGCCAAATTACGTGCAAATCGAAAGATATATAGTGACTTTGGTACACCATTTACATTAAATCGGACGAAAATATATATGGGAGCTATATCTAAATCGGAACCGATTAGCAGGAAACTTAACACACATCATTCTAGACCCAATTCAGTACGCTGTACCAAATTTCGTGCAAATCGAGAGATATATAGGGCCTTTGGCACACAATTCTATATCTAAAGCTGGACCGATTTTCAGGAAACTTAACACACATCCTTCTAGACCTAATTCATTACGCTATGCTAAATTTCGTGCAAATCGAAATATATATATTGACTTTGGTGCACTATTTACATTAAATCGGACGTAAATATATATGGGAGCTATATCTAAATCTGGACCGATTTTCAGGAAACTCAACACACATCATTTTGGATCTACGTCAGTACGCTGTGCCAAATTTTGTGCAAATCGGGTCAAACAAATGAGCTGTGCCAAATTTCATCCAATTCGGATCATAAATACGACATGTACTTTGTTTACAATTTAACATGGACAGACGGACAGACGGACGGACATACATAAATCGAATCAGAAAGTGATTCCTTTTGCCTGTTACGAACATATACAAAAAGGCATAATACCCTGTACCACAGTGTGGCTAAGGGTATAATGACGTTTCTTATTGAACCTTTAGAAAATATTAATAAATCCACGCTTATTATATATCGTGCAAGAATGGTCTTTAAAACTACAAGTTAATTTTAGTAGCTCCAAAAATATACTTTACAAATTCACGCTTATTATAAAGCCTCTAGAAAATATTTTTTAAAAATAGACGCGTATTAGTCTCCTCCCAAAAATATGGTTTAAAAATCCACGATTATTATAGATCCTCCAAAAAATATTCTTTAAACTGGACATTTATTAAAGAGCCTAATAAAAAAAATTTTTTTAATATCCACTTTTATTACTGGTCTGCCAAATATTATTTAAACATCGCTGCTTTTTATGGAGCTTTCCTAAATATTCTTAGAAAAGCCTTCGACCCTCGAAAAATATGCTGTAAAAACCCTAATTTTATATATACTTCAAAAAAATTTCATATAACAGACCTTCCAGAAAATATTCCATAAAAATCCAAAAATTTTGTGGGCATATTTCATTTAGCATTCTTGCAATTTCGTTCTAAATTCTGTACATTAATATTTATATTTGTTACAATCTTTAATCACTCTATGTTACCCTCCAGTGACGTATAAGTATCATCAATAGACATATTTATCATACGCCACCCTCAAAACAAACAATTAATAATACTTATACGGCACCCACTCTCCATACGTTACAATTAGTTATTTGTTTATACTTTGTTATTATTATTCTTATATATGTAAAAACAATTATCTCTATTATTATTATTGTTGTTTACGCATTGTTGTTTTTCTTTCATTTCTATGTTTTAATAAAGCCATTAAATTTAATTCAATTCATTGTTATTTTAACAAAGTATTGTATTTACTCGTTCTGTATTTTATTTTGTTGTTTTTATACCCTTCACCACACTGTGGTACAGGGTATTATGTCTTTGTGCATATGTTTGTAACAGGCAAAAATAATCGAGATAGACACATGGTTCCTTTTGAGAATATGCATAGAATCACTTTCTAAGTCGATTTATGCATGTTCGTCAGTCCGTCCGTCCGTCTGTCTGTCCATGTTAAATTGTAAACAAAGTACAGGTCGCATTTATGATCCGAATTGGATGAAATTTGGCATAGGTCACTTATTCGGCCCAAGGACGAACCTTATTGAAATTGGGAAAAATCGGTTCAGATTTAGATATAGCTCCCATATATATATTTAACCGATTTAATGTAAACGGCCCATAAATATCTTTCGATTTGCACGAAATTTGGTACAGCCTAATCATTTAAGTCTAGAATGACGTCTGCCAAGTTTCGTGAAAATCGGTCCAGATTCAGATATAGCTCCCATATATAGATTCGTCCGATTTCATGTAAATTGTGTCCCAAAGTCCCTATATATATTTTGATTTGCACGAAATTTGGTATAACGTACTGAATTAAGCCTAGAGTGATGTCTGTCAAGTTTGGAAAAAATCGGTCCAAATTTAGATATAGCTCCCATATATAGTTTCTTACGATTACATGTAAATGATGCCCCAAAGTCCCTATATATCTTTCGATTTGCACGAAATTTGGCATAACGTACTGAATTGAACCTAGAATGATGTCTACTAAGTTTCGAGAAAATCGGTCCAGATTTAGATATAGCTCCCATATATAGTTTCTTACGATTACATGTAAATGATGCCCCAAAGTCCCTATATATCTTTCGATTTGCACGAAATTTGGCATAACGTACTGAATTGAACCTAGAATGATGTCTACTAAGTTTCGAGAAAATCGGTCCAGATTCAGATATAGCTCCCATATATAGATTCGTCCGATTTCATGTAAATTGTGTCCCAAAGTCCCTATATATATTTTGATTTGCACGAAATTTGGTATAACGTACTGAATTAAGCCTAGAGTGATGTCTGTCAAGTTTGGAAAAAATCGGTCCAAATTTAGATATAGCTCCCATATATAGTTTCTTACGATTACATGTAAATGATGCCCCAAAGTCCCTATATATCTTTCGATTTGCACGAAATTTGGCATAACGTACTGAATTGAACCTAGAATGATGTCTACTAAGTTTCGAGAAAATCGGTCCAGATTTAGATATAGCTCCCATATATAGTTTCGTCCGATTTCATGTAAATGGTGCACCAAAGTCGCTATATATCTTTCGATTTGCACAATTTTGGCGTAACGTACTGAATTAAACCTAGAGTGATGTCTGCCAAGTTTGGAGGAAATCGGTCCAGATTTACATATAGCTCCCATATATAGTTTCGTCCGATTTCATGTAAATGGTTCACCAAGTCCCTATATATCTTTTGATTTGCACGAAATTTGGCGTAACGTACTGAATTAAGCCTAGAGTGATGTCTGCCAAGTTTGGAGGAAATCGGTCCAGATATAGATATAGCTCCCATATATAGTTTCGTCCGATTTCATATAAATGGTGCCCCAAAGTCCCTATATATCTTCCCTATATACCCTTCGATTTGCACAAAATTTGGCATAACGTACTTAATTGAGCCTAGAATGATGTCTGCCAAGTTTCGTGAAAATCGGTCCAGATTTAGATATTGCTCCCTTTTATTATAGATTGATTTTAAATAATTGACGTACTAAGGAACCAATAGGAACAAAACGTTCTGAAATTAGTATAACCTAACCTGTGACAAGTTTGTTTGAAATCGCTTAATATTTGGATAGAGCTTCCACATATATTTTCGCCCGATTTCAAGTAAATTGGGCATCAAACTCCTCATGTTAGTCAGATTGACATCAAATTTTGCACAACGTACAAAACTGAGCATAGAATCACGTAGTTGCGTTTTCTAGAAGTACCGACATAGCCCAACGGATGACCTATTTATACTTGTTTTAAGTCGATTGACATGATTTATGGATAGATCTAGATAGATTCACATTTAGATAAATATCACATTTTTTTCATCCAATTTTATGTTAATAGTCCTGTTGAATATACCTATAGTGGTGAAGGGTATCATATAGTCGGCCCCGTCCGACTTTACTACTTTCCTTACTGGTTGTTTGTTTGTTTTTTGTCTATGATTCAAACACACAATATTAAATTACAGAGAAATCAATTAGAACAGCTTTGTGAATAGACGTGAGTATATAATTCTATGTAACTAATTAGTGACATAAAAATTAATAACAATGTTTTAATAGTGAAAATGGGGATACAAATTTAAATAATTTTTTTTAAGATTGATGTGAGGTGAGGATGTTGGAAAACATAAAATAAACGATGAATTTGAATAATTTTTTTATGAGGAACTATAATAGAGATGATTGTGAGGTCTTAAGTAAGCCAAGGGTTTGGAAGAATATATTTTTAGAGGGTTTATAATAAGCCTGGATTTAGAAATAATATTTTTTGGAATTTTTGTAATTAGGGTGGATTTTTAAGGAATCAATTTGATGGTTTTTGAGGTAATATACATTGAGGATTTTTAAGAAGTGCGGATTAAAAAAATATATATTATTTTGATTGTCTCTTTCATACTTCAACTTTTAAGGAATGCTCGTTTGATGGTTTATAACCAGCATGGATTTTTAAAGAATATATAATATATGTTTGGTGAGGGTATTATAGGCGTTGATTTTCTAAGAATATTTTTGAGAGCGGATAATAAGCATGTATATATTGTTTGAAGGTTTTGTATAATAAGCGCGGATTTCCAAAGAATTCTTTTTGAGACTCCCAAATTGGAGTGGATTTCTAAAGAAAATATTTTGAAGGCTTCATAAAAAGCGTCAGGTTTTAAAGAATATTTTTAGGATTTCCATAATAAGCGTGTATTACGTATTTTTAGAGGCTCTATAATTAAGCGTGTTTTTTTGCAGAATATTTTTAGAGGCTCTATAATTAACGTGGAGCCCCTATTGTTGAACGTATAATTCTTGCTCTGCTCCGTGGATTGAAGGAATAACACTTGTGCTCTGGCTGGTGGCTTTTTTGAGAATGACTATGTACAACTTACACACTAAACAAGAAAACTTACTTCTAAGAATATTTACATGGTGGTGAGTAGGTTTCACTAGGTGAACACATCGCAATTGGTCTACGCATGTATGTTGTGTGTTGGAAGTCCGTAACGTGGACATTCAATATTTACAACACCTATAATAAGCGTGGATTTTGTAAGAATATTTTTTGGAGCCGCTATATTAAGCGTGGATTTTGTAAGAATATTTTTTCTACGATCTAAAATAATCATCGATTTAAATATATTTCTTGGAAGGTCTATAAAAAGCGTGGACTTTTGAATAACATTTTTGAAGGGTCTATAATAAGCTTGGATTCTTAAATAATATTTTTGTAGGGCTATAATAAGCGTACATAATTTAAAAGAAATATTTTTTGCTTGTCAAAAATAAAACTGAATAATTTAATAATATTGTTGGGGGGTTAATAAAAAGCGCATACATTATAAAATATGTTTTCTGGTTCTATAATATTTTGCGAGTTCCTTTGATATAATCTTTTAGTAAGATCGTATTTGTTTTGGTTTGACTCTGGGTATAGGTGTCGTATTATTAATATTAATTATAAAACTAGGTGGCGTATTAGCATTATCAACAGCATTGTTATTCATACGCAATAGTACATTTTTTTAGAAAGGAAATCTTATGGAATTTTCCGCAAATGGAAGTCATTATCGATGTCTTCTATTTTTGAAGAGTAATATTCGTGAATTTTGAATGGAAATTTCAGCGTGGAGTGTTTATAGAATATTTCTTGAAGAAACCATAACAGGAGTAAATCTTTAGAGATTTTTTGGAGAGTGTATAATATCCGTTGAAATTTAAAGAATATTTTTTCGAGCCTGGATTTTTAAAAAAATATTTATACCCTTCACCACATTGTGGTGCAGGGTATTATGTCTTTGTGCATATGTTAGTAACAGGCAAAAGGAAACGAGATAGACACATGGTTCCTCTTGAGAATATGCATAGAATCACTTTCTAAGTCGATTTATGCATGTCCGTCCGTCCGTCTGTCTGTCTGTTCATATTAAATTGTAAACAACGTACAGGTCGCATTTATGATCCGAATTGGATAAAATTTGGCATAGGTCACTTATTCGGCCCAAGGACGAACCCTATTGAAATTGGGAAAAATCGGTCCAGATTTAGATATAGCTCCCATATATATATTTAACCGATTTTATGTAAACGGCCCCTATATATCGATTCGATTTGCACGAAATTTGGTACAGCCTAATCATTTAGGTCTAAAATGATGTCTGCCAAGTTTTGTGAAAATCGGTCCAGATTTTGATATAGCTCCCATATATAGTTTCGTCCGATTTCATGTAAATGGTGCCCCAAAGTCTTTATATATCTTTCGATTTGCACGAAATTTGGCATAACGTATTGAATTAAGCCTAGAGTGATGTCTGCCAAGTTTCAAGAAAATCGGTTCAGATTTAGATATAGCTCCCATATATTGTTTCGTCCGATTTCATGTAAATGGTGCCCCAAAGCCCCTATATATCTTTCGATTTGCACGAAATTTGGCATAACGTACTGATTTGAGCCTATATTGATGTCTGCCTTGTTTCGTGAAAATCGGTCCAGATTTAGATATAGCTCCTTTTTATTATAGATTGATTTTAAGTAATTGACGCACCAAGGAACCAATAGGAACAAAACGTTCTGAAATTAGTATAACCGAACCTGTGACAAGTTTGCTTGAAATCGCTTAATATTTGGATAGAGCTTCCATATATATTTTTGCCCGATTTCAAGTAAATTGGGCATCAAACTGCTCATGTTAGTCAGATTGACATCAAATTTTGCACAACGTACAAAATTGACCATAAAATTACGTAGTTGCTTTTTCTAGAAGTACAGACATAGCCCAACGGATAACCTATTTATATTTGTTTGAAGTAGATTTACATACTTTATGTATAGATCTAGGTAGATTCACATTTAGATAAATATCACATATTTTATTTCATCCAATTTCATGTTAATAGTCCTGTTTAATATACCCATAGTGGTGAAGGGTGTCATATAGTCGGCCCCGTCCGACTTTATTACTTTCCTTACTGGTTTATAAATAGAAAATCAGATTAAATGACATATCTTATAGACATAGAAGATCAATAAAAGAAGGAAACCTCATTACTTCCATTTTCCGCAAATAGAAGTCATTTTAGATGTCTTCTATTTTTGAAGAGTCAGCATGAAGTGTTTATAGGATATTTCTTGAAGTAACTATAACCGGAGCAAATTTTTAGAGATTTTTTTTGTAGAGTGTAGATTGTTTCGAGCCTCAATAGTATGCCTGGATTTTCAGAGAATATTTTTGGGAGTTCCATAATAAGCGTGATATTTGAAGAATATTTTCTGAGGCTCTATAATAAGAGCGGATTTTTAAGGAATATTTTTTGAAGGCTAAATTATAAGCGTGAAATTTAATGAATATGTTTTTATTAATTTCCCTTTCAAGATGAGCTACATGATCGAAGTTGCAATGAAAAGGAAAGCCAGAGAGATACTACATTCGGTGGCTCCCTAATATGAGTGGATTTTAAAAGAGTATTTTTTGGAGAGTCTATTATTAGCGTGGATTTTGAAAGAATGTTTTTCTTTTTTGAAGGAATATTTGTTAGAGGAACTATACTAAGCGTAGATGTTTAATTTTTAAAGGTTTATCTTTTCTCATAGAACAGAATATAAAAGATCGGACTGATCGAACATTAACCAATTTTTATTGGAACTTTTACTGGACTAGACCCATTGCGTCAAACATAAAATATCTCTTATTTTTTGGAGGTTTGTCATTGATAGCAGATCTTTTAAAGTTATCCTGTGGATAGAAGCCAATAGAGATGTCTAAAGATCCAATATAGTTTTTAGATCTCCATATTATTCTTATGCATAAGATTTACTCACAATTTCCCACCCATAATTACTTACAGGTATAATTACTATTAATTATTGAACTGTGTTGCGTATTATTGCTATTATTACAAATATCATTGTTATGCATACGCCATACTTATTATTGGGTTTTTATGCAACATATATTAACAACTAAGCCGTGAGGTATTAATTGAATTTATTAAATACATTTATCAAGAAAAATCGTGCAATTATTTTTAGCCATCTCAGTTTGGTAGGCATGAAGCAAACCGCATTGAATTTGAAATAAAATTAAATTTTATATAAATAGTTTTTTTAAGCTGATCTACTGAAAGAACTAAAGTCACTTTTCACTCCTCTTTAAGTTTTTTACTTCATAAAATAATTTTCCTCTTGGATTTTTACGAAGACCTAAAATACACACCAAATTTCTTGTTAAATATGGCAACAAATAATTTATTAATTCCCCAAAACCCCTCCCCCACCCACACAAGTATAAATACTGTAGTAATTTTCTTAATTAATTCCCTTAAGTTAAATCGATTTGTGGGTAGTCATTTTGGTTCGATTTTTTGTATTTTTGTTGTTGTTTTACTGGAAAACAATGATTTCGATGTCTGTCTTGTCACTATCACTATCGGCATCATCATCATCATCGTCATCATCATTCATTATCATTGACATCAACAGCAATTTGGCAGCAGACAGACGTCACACAGGCATTAGAATCGTCAGGAACGAAAATAGCAAGAACAACAAGAGCGTCACCATCATCATCATCGTTAAGCGTTAGTGGCAGTGTGACAGGGATGGAAATTGTGAAGCCGCAAAAAAAAACAATAAATGAATAAAATAAAACAACAACAAAAAATATTATTTAAGAAACCATGCTTGATTAAGAGACTTCAAAAAATATTCTTTAAAAAATCAAGCTATTTATAGCGTATCTAACGTGTTTTTAAAGCCGCTCGCCAAATAGATCTTTTAAAATCCACACTTTTTATGGAGCCTACAAAAATATTCTTTAAACATCCAAATTTATTATAGAGCCTGCAGAAAATTTTCTTTGAAAATCTACGCTCATAATATAGACTACAAAAAATATTCTTTGAAAATCCACCCTTATTATAAACCCTCGGAAAAATATTCTTTACATATCCACGCATATCGTAGAACCTTAGAAAAATATTCTTTAACCAGTAAGGAATGTAGTAAAGTCGGACTGGGCCGACTTTATAATACCCTTCACTACTTTGGGTGTATTGTCCTTTTATATCCTAACAATTGCTTGTCAATGTTCCCACGATATTATAAATTTTACTTCATTCGGGCAAATTTAGTGTCGTCTGTGTACCATGGGACAAATTTATGGAAAACGATTTATAGCAAAACTGATACAAGCTATTCGGTATGCCGCACTGTTAAAAATTTTAATTGCAATTAATGGGCATCCGCCCAAACTACATATGGCTACGACTGCATCTGTACCAATTTCAACAAAACGCCATAACGCCATTCAAGTATTAATGTGAAACGTTGTGCAAAATTTCGTGTTAATCGGACAGACATTAGGACTTTGATAATGAGCTACATCGAAATCTGAACCGATTTTCCCGAAACGTACCGCACACCATTCTAGACTGAATTCAGTACGCTATGCCAAATTTCGTGCAAATCGAAGAATATATAGGGACCTTGGTGCACTATTTACCTAAAATCGGGCGAAAATATATATGGGAGCTATATCTAAATCTGAACCGATTTCCCTGAAACTTACTACTCATAATTCCCAAAACTCACCACTTATCATTATATACTCAATTCAGTACGCTATGCCAAATTTCGTGCAAATCCAGGGATATATAGGGACTTTGGTGCACTATTTACCAAAAATCGGACAAAAATATATATGGGAACTATATCTAAATCTGAACCGATTTCCCCGAAACTTACTACTCATAATTCTAGACTCAATTCATTACGCTATGCCTAATTTCGTGCAAATCAGGGGATATATAGGGACTTTGGTGCACTTTTTACCTAGAATCGGTAGAAAATATATATGGGAGCTATATCTAATTCTGAACCGATTTTTCCCAATTTCAATTGGGTTCGTCCTTGGGCCAAATAAATGAGCTGTGCCAAATTGCATCCAAATCGGATTATAAATGCGACCTGTACTTCGTTTACAATTTAACACCAACAGACGGACAGATGGACGGACGGACATGCATAAATCGACTCAGAAAGTGATTCTATGTATACTCTCAAAAGGAACCATGTATCTATCTCGTTTCCTTTCCTGCCTGTTACAAACATATGCACAAAGACATAATACTCTCTACCACAGTTTGGTGAAGGGTATAAAAATCATGTTGATTATAAGGTCTCCAAAAATTATCCTTTAAAAATCCACGCTTATTTTAGGGGCTCCAAAAATATTTTTTGAAAATCCAGCCTTATTATCGATCCTCGGAAAAATATTCCTAGAGATTAACGCTTATTATAGACCCTTGGAAAAACATTCTTTAAAAATCCACGCTTATTATAGAGGCTCCAAAATTTTCTTTAAAGAATACACGCTTATTGTAGAGGCTCCATAAAATTTTCTTCGAAAATTCACGTTTATAATATTATATATTAATAATATTATATATTAATACCATAAAAAAATAATTCATTCAAAATCCCTTTATGCTTTGGGCATTCACGCTATTCCGTTCTAAATTCCATAAATAAGAATTTTTATTCACTCAATATCAACCTGGTGACGTATAACTACCATCAGCATTTATATAAATCATACGCCATCACCCTATCCCAAAACCAACTACTAATAATACTTATACGCCACCCTCTCTTATTCACGTTTAGTTATTTTGTTTTTAATTTGTTTTTTTTTCATTTCTATGTTTTTATAGAGGCTCCAAAATAATTCATTAAAAATCCACGCTTCCTATAGACCTTCCAATAATATTCTTTAAAAATACACGCTTATTATAGTCTATAAAAAATATTCTTTAAAAATCCACACTTACTACACGCGGGAAAAATATTCCTTGAGAATCAATGTTTATTATAGACACTCGGAAAAATATTCATAAAAAATCCTCGGTTATTATAGGGCCTCCGAAATTTTCCTTAAAAATCCGGGCTTATTAAAGAGACCCAAAAGTTTTTCTTAAAAATCCAAACTTCTTATAGAGCCTCCAAGTATGCTCTCTAAGCATTCAAACATATTATAGGACCTCCAAAACACTCTTAAAAAATCAACGCTTCTTATAGAGTTAAAAAAAATCTTTCCTCTAAAAATATTTTGTTTAATCTGCCCCTATTACAGAACCTCCTTTTTGTTCATGTATTAAGGGGACCCCCCCCCCATTCTCGGGGTCAAAATTTTTTTTTTGATTTAATTCGAATCTACACTAAATCAAGAATGTCTGTACAAAATTTCAAGTGAAAATCTCAAGAACTCTTGAAAATATAGCCGATTTATTGTGTCAGCATCAAGTGACGGCTAAAGGGATTCTCAGACTATAAACGCGTTTTTCTCTTTTGCGAATGGCGGGCACGATAACTCAAAAACTAATAACCCAATCGATTCCAAATTTTTACACGTTTCTCTGTGAGTGTGTAGCCCCATCTCTGCACCATATTACCACTGCTTACAGTTTTTGTTGTTGTTCTTGTTGTTGTCATTATCATTATAATCATTGCCACACAATTAATTTTGCCTTAGTCATGGAAATTAAATCTCAAATCTCCTGGTAAATGTTAAGATTTTTTCTTCTTATAACTCAATTCCCGGACAACAAGAAAAAAAAAAATACACAACACAAAATGACAGTTAAGCTCTCTCTCTGGCACATATGTCTGTCTGTCTGTTTGTATGTATGTATACAGGAAACAATGGGAAAGGGAAGGTAAATCGTGTCAAATATAGACAGGAGGTGGAGGATAGCAAATGCTTGAATGAATTTTCAGTTTCAGTTTTTCGTTATTTTTGTTTTTGTCGTATTTTTTTGTCGTTTTGTTGTTGCTGGCGAAAAACTAATTAGTATAGAAAAAAGCACACAAATACAAACAAAGAGAAATAATAGCAGATAATTATTTAACAATTACATGGAAAATTATATTGTTAAAGTGTTTTTGGTGTTTTGTTGTTATTTGTGTTTTTGTTGTCGGTTTATTATTACCATTATTTTATAACGATTTATTTTGTGTTGGGATTTTTTTTTTAAATTTCACGATTGTCATTTTACCGTCTGTAATAGAATTGTAAAAATTGTATAATTCTATAATTATTGAAATGTACGTTTTTTTTTCGTTGGTGTTTACATCATTTTCACAAAAAAATAAAATAAATAAAAAACAACAAAAATCCCATTAATAAATAGTATTAAAATTATTGTCATTTTTGTTAGGTATTTAAAATTACTGATGGCTGGTTTTTGTTGCTACTCTTCTTTGCTGCGAGGAAAAAAAATTGACATATGTGGATAGAAAAACAGAATTATGAAATAATTACAGGAATTTCTTTGACAATTCAATTTAATAAATAATTTAATACCCTATGGCTAAGTAGTACATTTGTTTGTTATATGAAAAAAAAATTATGGAGAAAAATCAGTAAAATAACTCTTTAACATTAAATTCGGATCTACGGATGATCTGTATACATTTTTATACCCTTCACCACACTGTGGTACAGGGTACTATGTCTTTGTGCATATCTTTGTAACAGGCAAAAGGAAACGAGATAGACACATGGTTCCTTTTGAGAATAGGCATAGAATCTCTTTTAAAATCGATTTATGCATGTCCGTCCGTCTGTCTGTGCATGTTAAATTGTAAACAAAGTACAGGTCGCATTTATGATCCGAATTGGATGAAATTTGGCACAGGTCACTTATTCGGCCCAAGGACGAACCCTATTGAAAAATCGGTCCAGATTTAGATATAGCTCCCATATATAGTTTCGTCCGATTTCATGTAAATGGTGCACCAAAGTCCCTATGTATCTTTCGATTTGCGCGAAATTTGGCATAACGTACTGAATTGAGCCTAGAGTGATGTCAGCCAAGTTTCGAGAAAATCGGTCCTGATTTAGATATAGCTCCCATATATAGTTTCGTCCGATTTAAGGTAAATGGTGCACCAAAGTCCCTATATATCCTTCGACTTGCACGAAATTTGGCATAACGTACTAAATTGAGCCTAGAATGATGTCTGCCAAGTTTCGTGAAAATCGGTCCAGATTTAGATATAGCTCCCTCATATATAGTTTCGTCCGATTTCATGTAAATGGTGCACCAAAGTCCCTATATATCCTTCGATTTGCACGAAATTTGGCATAACGTACTGAATTGAGCCTAGAATGATGTCTGCCAAGTTTCGTGAAAATCGGTCCAGATTTAGATATAGCTCCCATATATAGTTTCGTTCGATTTCATGTAAATGGTGCACCAAAGTCCCTATGTATTTTTCGATTTGCACGAAATTTGGCATAACGTTCTGAATTGGACCTAGAGTGATGTCTGCCAAGTTTCGAGAAAATCGGTCTAGATTTAGATATAGCTCCCATATATAGTTTCGCCCGATTTCATGTAAATGGTGCACCAAAGTCCCTAAAATCCTTCGATTTGCACGAAATTTGGCATATATACTGAATTAAGCCAACAGTGGTGTCTGCTAAGTTTGAGAAAATCGGTCACAGATAATGAATAGATATAGCTCCCTTTTATTATAGATTGATTTTAAAAATTCAAACCGCACCAGGGAACCAGGAACGTTCTGAAATCAGTATAACCTAACCTGTGACAAGTTTGTTTGAAATCGCTTAATATTTGGATAGACCTTCCATATATATATTTTCGCCCGATTTCAAGTTAATTGGGCATCAAACTCCTCATTTTAGTCAGATTGACATCACATTTTGCACAACGTACAAAATTGAGCATATTTACATATTTACATATTTTTGTCCCATTGTAACAAACGAATGACATGTTTATGGATAGATCTAGGTAGATTCACATTTAGAAAATTATCACATATTTTATTTCATCCCATTTCATGCAATACCTGTTTAATATACCCATAGTGGTAAGGGTATCATATAGTCGGCCCCGTACATTAAATCGGATTTCGTATATATGGTTATGTACATATATCATTTATTAGAAACCCCTTCTATATTTATCATATTTCTTCAATAAGTACTCTAAATTTTGTTATAAATCTTTGAAAAAAGACTGTTTATTATTGATTCATTATTACTCTTGCGTATGCATAATAACGGGTTTAGTAATAATACGCCATATAATTTTGTAATTAATAGTAATTATACGACACCTATTGCCTATTATAATTCTGATCAAAATAAATAATTATTTATAATTTATAGGTATAAAGTCACAAAAAACCTTTCTATATTTATCATATTTTTTTCCAATAAGTAGAGGATTTTTCTTCATAATTCAAGAGTTTTTAATACCTCACGGCTTGATTGTAATTATTTTTTTTTGTTTTTAAAAAATAATAATTACATTATGTCGATTAAGACAAAATTTTGTACTGCGTACTGAATTAAGTCCAGTTTGATGTCTATGAACTTTTTTAAAAATAGGTTCAGATTTATATTTAGCTCCCATATATAAGTTCGTTACGTTATGCTAAATTTGGTGCAAATCGGGACATATATATTTGGTGCACCATTTACATTAAATTTGACGAAAATATATATGGGAGCTATATTTAAATCTATACCGATTCATATAAAAAATAATGCACACATCTTTATAGTCTCAACTCAATACGCTATGCCAAATTTCGTGCATATCGAAATATATTTTGGGACTTTGGCGCACCATTTACATTTAATCGGATGAATATATATATTGGAGCTATATCTAAATCTCATCCGATTTTTCCCAATCTAAATAGGGTTCGTCCTTGGGCAAATAAATGATCTGTGACAAATTTCATCCAAATCGGATCATAAATGCGACCTGTACTTTGTTCACATAACTACATGGACGGACGGACATGCGTAAATCCACTCAGAAAGTGATTCTATGCAAAGGGAACCACGTGTCTATCTCGTTTCCTTTTCCCTGTTACAAACATATGCACAAAGACATAATACCCTGTACCACCGTGGGGTGAAGGATATAAAAATTTCAGCCTATTTTATTGAAACACGTACCTAAACTCCAGAAATGTAGCTTGTTGCGTATATTGGGGCTGAAAAGTGGAGTAATATTTATAATTTTTGGGATGGGAAGATTTTCTATCCAGCGAGAAACCAAAATAGCAAATAAGAGATAATCGTGTTGAAAAAATAATCTGCTAGCGTCTACCCCGAAATATGGGTCAATATTGATAATTTTTGTTAGGAAGATTTTTCTTGTTGATAACCCTTATTATAGAATTAGAACCAATTCTGAGAAAAAAAATTTGTCCAAAGCTTCAAAATGCCAAATATTGGGGATAACCGTTTAGTTTTAATACCAGATCTTAGGAGTAGTTGCAATATATGTGCAAAATTTCAAAGGGAATACGATATAAAATCGTGGACTACATTTTTTAATTGATAGATCCCTTTTAGGTACATATTTAATTTCCATAATATATGTCCCTGATAAAAATATTTCAAGCTATATCTGTTATAAATCAATTCCTAGATTTTGTTAACTTAAAAATTATTTGAGTTTTTTTATTATTCTAATTCTCATGCATATTCTCCCTCCCTGAGTTGTTATTACTTTTCTTTATTAATAACCGAGATTTGTAAGCGCCAATCAACCACAGAACGAACAAACAAACGATCCAACCAACCAATCAAACATGAGATACAAACATGTCATGTTTGACAAGCAACATCTACATTTCACATTATTCATATTTACGGCCACAATTTGTAAGAAACGTTTGTTACGTTTTACGGTTTTATTTCATTTTCATTTTATTTGTTTGCGGCTCTTTGTCATTGCCATTGTGTTGCGGCATCTTTTTCTGTATTTTTTTTTGTTGTCTTCTTCTATGTCAAGTTTAAAGATGTTTTATGACGATAAGATGGATATTTCAAACGTATTGTTTGTGTGTGCGTGTGTGTGTATGGTTGTGCATGTTTGTACCATTGTGTAGGCTCTTAAGGTAGATGTTTGAGTTGCATGCTGCTGCCAATTGTTGCGGCGTGTGAGTGTCGGTGTTAATTTTGTCGCGTTTTACGCGTTCTCATGAATAACGAAAATTATTTAATAAAAAACGCGTTTGAACAAAGTGACAATGTCGAAGAAAAAAGAATCGTAAACTGAACAATAAGTCACACGCACACACCCACACACACGCACATACCGGCACACTTAAGCCATCTATTTATTATGAAATCTGGCAAAATTTCATTAACACTTACGTGATGGCGGTGTTGGTGTTGTTGGCAAGAAGTGATCACTTGTAATTAAAAAACCGTATGTGAAGTTGTAGTGCACATTTTAGGAAATATCCTCCAAAGTAAATATGGCTCAACCACGTCCCATTTTTTTTTGTGGAGATATTTAGTACCCAATAGCAACCCAATGTACCAAATTTCCGTGAATTCGATTGCAAAACGCGCTCATGAACCCCAAGATACCGAAAATTTGGGGGTTACCCTTATATGGGAGCTATGCCTAAACGTGAACCGATATATCCCATCTTCGAACTTGACCTGCCTGCAGACAAAAGACAAACCTATGCAAAATTGCAGCACCCTACCTCGATCCCTTCAGAAGATAGCGTGATTACAACAGACGGACGAACAGGGCTAGATCGTCTTAGAATTTTACCATGATCAAGAATATATATACTTTATAGGGTCGGAAATGGATATTTCGATGAGTTCCAAACGGAATGACAAAAATAATATACCCTCCATACTATGGTGGAGGGTATAAAAATATAATACCTTTATTGAATAATGGTTGAGATACACACGCGCATTTTAATTTACTCGAATTAATTTAGGCTATTTCAAAATTATACGCCAGCCTATTTTCTTCTTTTAGCTAATTTTTTTTTTGTTTTGTGATGGCTATTTTATGTAATTTTTTGCTTAAGCTGAAAATTGGATGCAGTAACTGTAGAAATGGGAAATTAGCATCTCTAAGTGGTCACACTGTTTCAAAGTGCCAAATTATTAATTTAATTATTTTTTGATTAATTATTTTAATGTTTACTATTTTGTTTATCTATTTTCAGGTATGTTGCACAGTAAGCCTAATATTGTAAGTAGAAATGGAAAATGAATTACAATATGCTCGAAATTTGGCACAGGGTACTGAATTAAGCCAAGATTGATGTCTGTTAAGTTTCCAGATTTAGATATAGCTCCCATATATACTTTCGTCCGATTTTATGTAAATGGTGTACCAAAGTCCCTATATACTGAATTAAGCCTAGCGTGATGTATGCAAAGTTTCGTAAAAATCGGCCGAGATTTAGATATATCTCCCATATGGAAACTTCCACCTCTCTTATGAACACATGTTAAATTTAGTTTCGATCTGACAACTCCTTCATATATTTGGCACATCGTACTGAATTGAGTCTAGAATGATGTATGCCAAGTTTTGTGAAAATCGTCTGATTTAATGTAAACGGTGCACCATAGTTCCTATATATCTTTCGATTTGCACGAAATTTGGCATAACTTACTGAACTAAGCTTAGAATGATGTCTGCCAAGTTTCGTGAAAGTCGGTCCAGATTTAGATATAGTTACGTCCGATTTTATGTAAATGGTGTACAAAAGTCCCTTTATATCTTTCGATTTGCACGAAATTGGCATAACGTACTGAATTGAGCCTAGAGTGATGTATACCAAGTTTTGTGAAAATCGATTCAGATTTAGGTATAGCTCCCATATATATTTTTGTCCGATTTAATGTAAATGGTGCACCTAAGTCCCTATATACCTTTCGATTTGCACGAAATTTTGCACAGCGTATTGAATTAGGTCTAGAATGACGTGTGTCAAGTTTCGTGGAAATCGGTTCAGATTTGGATATAGCTTCCGATTTTATGTAAATCGTGCACCAAACTCCCAATATTGGTCCGATTCAGACAAAATTTTGCACAGATTACTGAATTAGGTCTGGATTGATGTATGCGAAGTTTTGTTGGAGTCGATTCAGATTTAGATATAGCTCCCATATATAGTTTCGTCCGATTTTATGTAAATGGAGCACCATACTAACAGTGTTTGTTCGATTGAGACACAATTTTGCACAGCGTACTGAATTACGTCAGGATTGATGTATGCCAAGTTTTTTTTTTTGAAAACGATTCAGATTTAGATATAGTTTCGTCCGCGCACCGAGGAGTCTATGTTTGTTCTATATTCAAGAAATTAAGCAGCGAGTATAGAATTTAGTCTAGAATGCTTTTGGTTAAATTTGAAATCGGTTCAGATTTAAATATAGCTCACATATATGTTTTAGTCCCATTTTATGTAAATGGTGTACCATAGATCCTGTTCTATTTGCACGAAATGTTGTTGTCGAAATTGGTCCAGATGTAGATATAGCTCACTTATAACTTTTTGCCAGATTTTAAACAAATGAATGGTCCAAATGGAGGAGCCTAGGTCTGTTCGCTTTACATAAAATATTGCATAGCGTATAGGATTGAAGATGTTTCAGGCTTCGATATAGCTTCCATAAAGTTCGTCCACTTTGGACGAATTAGTGCACAAAATACCAAATAAAACCTAGAATAACGTGTATTTGATATTGGGTCGAGATAAATTTTGGATAGCGCACTGTTTTGCAGCATACCAAATGGTAGATGCCACGGTTGCTCAAATACGACCATTTTGACTCGATAATTGACATTCAAATTTTCATAAATTTCAGATTGGTGTACGGGTTGCTTTAATTTAGTTCAAATATCTATGTACTTCACGCAGTTAATTTCGTCGGATTACATTTCAATGGTCTTCTAAAGATGCTATGTCTATTCTATCTAAAGAATATTATACATATGAGCATCTCTTGTGTGTACCCAAAGTGGTGAAGGGTATCATATAGTCGGCCCCGTTCGAATTTTGAACACTCTTTACTGGTTTTTAATATCCCCTATATAAAGATCCAACCCATTTTTTGATTACCTCGAAGTTTTTAGCTAAACTTTCCAAACTCATTCGCTGTTGTATATTTCCACGAGGACTTTGAATTAATTTCAAGTAAATGTCAGTATACTTATTGCGGAGGGTATCGAAAGTTCGGTCCGGCCCAACTTAACGCTTTATTCACTTGTTAATTATCATTGGTTTTCAAATTTTAGTGCCAAGAATTATCAATATTGATATATCATTGAGTATAACTCCCATATCGATGCGAATTTTCCAATTGAAGTGACTATATTTATACCCTTCACTACACTGTGGGCAGGGTATTATGTCTTTGTGCATATGTTTTTAACAGGCAAAAGGAAATGAGATAGACCCATATTTCCTTTTTACAATATGCCTAGAATCACTTTCTGAGTCGATTTATGCATGCCCGTTCGTCCACCGTCCGTCGGTCCATGTTAAATTGTAACAAAGTACATAGTTTCGTCCGATTTATAGTAAATGGTGCGCCAAAGCGCCAAAATATGGCCGATTGACACACAATTTTGCACAGTGTACTAAAGTTACTATAGAATAACGTGTGTCAAGTTTTGGCGAAATCGGTTCATTTTTAGATATAGCACCCATTTATAGCTTCGTCCGATTTTCAGTAAATGGTGCACCATAGCGCCAAAATATGGCCGATTGACCCAAAATTTTGCACAACATACTGCATACTTAGTATAACCTGCTCTGTGGAAAGTTTCACTGAAATCGGTTCAGATTTAGATATAGCTCCCATATATAGTTTCGTCCGATTTTCAATGGTGCACCAAAGCCCCAAAGCCCGATTGACGTATGACGTACAATTTTGCACAACGTACTGAAGTTACTATAACATAACGTGTCAAGTTTTTTTGAAATAGGTTCAAATTTTGATATAGCTCCCATATATATTTATATATATATATGGGCAATATTGCCAATTTTTTAATATTCCATTTTCAAAAAATCAGCTTTTTTGTTTTTGTGGCACATCAATGATTTTTGGTACACATATAGAGAAAAATGTTCTGACTCCGAAACCCTTAGCGATCAAATTTTTGGTTGATGCGCGCAAAAGTTATCGAGGTTTTAATTTTGGGCATAAGAAAAAAATCTTAAAATTGCGCCGTTTATTATATTTACCAAAAACCTTGATATATATCTTCCTCCGTAAAATAAGAATATGAATATATTATAATAATCGCGAAAAAGTTGTACATCTTCGCGAAATATGAGAAAAATAATAAAAATATAGGGGATTACGTCAATATTTTCATTATATTAATGACATACACACACCTAAAAAATAATTTAAACATATCTACATAATTTAAACACCATGATGAATCAAATGATACCAAAATCACACAAGTCCGTGTAGCGGTTTTTAAATTACACCGACAACAAAACAAGATATTGAGGGAAAATATTTGTTTTGGGTTCTAAAGAAATAATGTCATCATATTTATTTTTTAATTTTATATAAGAAATTTCAGAAAAAATTGTTGGGGTTATTCTATTTTACCCGAATTTCGCCGAAAAATTGCCATGTATGAAAATAATCACTTCATGTGTATAAGTATACACCTTGCGGATTGTGGTTCTGTGAGTAGAAATAAATCTTAAAATAAAACTATATTATGAAATATACATTTTAAATTGTGTCTAAATCGCGTAATTATCAAAATCATTTGATGCGCATGCGGTTTCAAGGAAGTACAGAAGTTTATCTTCCAATCCATATATATTTTGCGAAATTTCATTTGACGGCTAAGATGTGCCACACGTTACATTGAAGTACCCAAAAAATCGTAAAACGCGAATAATTTCCGAAAACTCTATATGCCATTAACGCGCATCCGATTTCGGTGTGCACCCTAAAAAAATACATCGATCTATACCATTTCAATGTGGTCCATTAAGAACCATGGATGTGCCAGCTCACACTATTTTTGAGATAAATTGCGTCTAAATCGCGTAATTCTCACAATCATTTGATGCGCATGCGGTTTCCAGGAAGTACTGAAGTTTATCTTCCAATCCATATATATTTTGCGAAATTTCATTTGACGGCTAAGATGTGCCGCACGTTACATTGAAGTACCCAAAAAATCGTAAAACGCGAATAATTTCCGAAAACTCCATATGCCATTAACGCGCATCCGATTTCGGTGTGCACCCTGTTGGGAATCTGCCCAACCCTTTAGATGACGAAATCGAAATGGACCTCATCGATCTCGATAAATAATTTATCGATGAGGTCCCATCTCCACCAACACAAAAACGTCACTCTTCTTCTTGAAGCTGAAATAAGTGGATCGCCAAGATCAAGTTTAAAATCAAAATTTAAATATAATCATTTTAAATAAATAAAAGACCGCCAGAGTCTAAATTTGAATTTGAAATTTATTTAAAGTGTGTTTAATTTGCAGTCAACAAAACGTAAGTATCGTCTGAATACTCGTTGTGTTGTTGTAGTTGCAAATTTATATTGTTGTCCGTCTTGTTCAACAATAATCTTAGATTCTAAAACTACTCAGTAGATTTAGAATCACTACAAGTCCTTTCGACTGCATCGGAACATCGATCTATACCATTTCAATGTGGTCCATTAAGAACCATGGATGTGCCAGCACAATCTATTTTTGAGATAAATTGCGTACATCTCTCTTTCGGCTGAAGTTTTTAAAGTTCTCTTTTCGAAAAAGATCAAAATCCGTATGAGGTCATTTATTGAAGCAGAAATGATACACAGAAAACGCAAGTAAATCCGCGATATTTTCAAAAACATTTTTTGCCAAATTTCGTGTTTTTGGAAGGCCAGTTCCCGCCGTTCTAGTAGATGGATTTTCACGAAGAAGATTTTATATCATCCGAAACGTAAAAAACCTTATTGATCGCGGGTACCCATATCATTCAGTTGACAGATCTAAAAATTTGGCCCGAAAAAAAGGTTTTTTAGAAATTTGATCGCACAAAATTCGCACCTTCGGATGAGTATTACTCTGAAGCTGTGCATACTACATAGACAAAATACATATCAAATTACGCAGATTCGCGACTACAATAACCTTATAATCGATTTTTATAAATTGCTGTTTGCGTTTTAAAGCTAGAAGTAAAATTAAAAAAACACTCAAAATCGAGCTTCAAAATGTCAGCAGTGAAAATTTTGAAAAATGATACATAAGGGGCGTAGTCCCCATTTTGTTGGCTTCTAGTTTTACTTTGACACGAACACCGTGAAATGAGTGGCTTAATCACAAATCGATAGAGAACATAAAAAAACTGGTTCGCCTCAACCTGTTTTTACACATTTTTTTACATTAAAGTAGACACAGCTTCCACCAAAATAAAGTTTGGAGGTCAATATCATGAACAGTTTGCAACGACAGATCAATTAACCCAAAACTATTCACTTTTTTTCATATACTTAAGTAATTCCCGAGTTATAAACGGGTGAACCTCCGCTTAAGCTATGTTAAAAAATTGGCAATATTGCCCATATATATATGGTGCACCAAAGCGAAAAAATATGGCCTATTGACCCAAAATTTTGCACAACGTACTGAAGCTAGTATAACGTGCTGAAGTTACTATAACATAAGGTGTGTCAAGTTTTGTTGAAATCGGTTCAGATTTAGACCAAAAATAATGGACCCAAGGGCACAAAAATATGACCGATATTTTGGGCATATCGGCCATACTGAATCGTTGAAATAGGTTCGGATTTGGATATAGCTTCGATATATACTTTCGCCCGATTTCACGTAAATGGTGCACCAAACTCCTAACGTTTTGTATATATATTCGACCAACTGTCGAATATGAAACATTTTCTGTCCATATGAAACATTTTCATAGGTTGCACAATGACATGTCTATGATAGATTTAAGTCGGTTCACAGTTAGATAAAGATCACATATTTTAGTTTATCCAATTTCATGTTAATGGTCCTTCAAAAATGCGACGAAGGGTATCATATAGTCGGCTCCGTCCGACTTTACTACTTTCTTACTGGTTTAGTATTACGAAATGGCTATTATTTGGCGTTCGAACTTCTTCAATATAAATTCATTTTTCTTCATAGCCGCCATACAACTCGGTGCGGTTTTAGACCAATTTGTCAACCCGATTGTCGGAAATTTGGTTTTCTCCGTGACATATTCCAACATATAAGTTATAATACATTTTAAGTGTTTTCAATGTCCATCTTAGGTTGGAAGCTCGAAAAAGATAGACCCGTCCGAACACAACGATTTTTTACTAGCTCCCTAATTCTAATATTTACCTTTTTGCACACTTCAAAATACTGTGCATTGCAATTTCTAACTTGTTTATTTGTTATTTGTTTAAATACAATATCTTGCGTTTATGTTCGTTATTTGTTGTTGTTTGGTAGATATTTACTAAAATGTACAATTTTTATGAACAATAATTGATTGTTTTTTTATTGTTGTTGTTGTGTTTTTTTTTTGTTTGGATGGTTGTTTTGATTTGATTGTGCCTCATAACCAACCAACCAACATGCCCTTTTGTTGTAGCTGGTGGTGTTGTTGTTCGTCTGGCGTCTTTTTTAAACGTTTTTTTTTTCTTTCCTGCAGCAAATTGTGTGTATGTGTGTGAGAGTTGTCTTGGTTTTTATGTCATCCTCCCCCTTCTCATGCCAAGTGCCACAATTGCCGTTATTGTTGTTGTTGATTTTGGGTATGTTTTTTTCGGCTAATGCCTTTGTAATTTGGGCTTTCTTTGTTGTTGTTGTTGTTGCTTCTTTACGACGACAATGATACTCTGGTGTTTTGAACTTTTTTCTTCTTCTTCTTCTTTCCTTTAAACAAAATAAAAATCCAAGACATAATTGAAACATTATTTTCAATTTTATAAACAAGTGGTTTTTTGGTGTGAGTCGTGGCTCATATGTGTGTGTGTTTGTAAGTGCGTCAGTGAGTGTTTGTATTTGCCCATGTTTATTTGAACTTTAGTGGCGTTAGCGGTGTGGGTTTAAATGCACGTTTTGTTCCGTAAGACGAACGATGGATGGATGTTTGGTTGTATGGTTGTTTGTTTGGTTGACGGACGGACGGACGCACAAACTGACTGACTTGATTACCACAATATTCATTGTAATGTAATCAGAAATCGTGAGGGAATTTCTTGATATGCCATTATTATGTTTGATTTAATACCCATGTGGATTTCAATTCAATTATCCAATGATGTGTAGATGTGTGTGCGTGTATGTGTGCATTTTTTCGTGTTTTATTTTTGTATGTTTCATGTAATTTTTGTTTTTGCAAAATAAATATAGAAACACAATTACAGATAGGTTAGAGGGCAATTTAAAATGGAGACTTCAATTCAGACATTTTAAGTTAATTTAAAATATAAATTATTGACCTTCCAAAAATGTGGATTTTTATACCCTCTGCTATGAAATGGAGTATTAAATTTGTCATTTAATTTGAAACCCCTCGCAGTATATATATATATATATATATATATATATATCATTTGAGGTTGAAAAATATTTTTTTTTTCCAAAAAAACGTCGATACAGATCCATGTTTGCATATAGCTCTTATATATAGATGCAGCCTCATTTTCGGTATTTTGAAGCTCATGGGCTGTAATTCTGAGTACTTGAAGTTCAAAATTATTTTATGCAGAAATAGCCCCCATGTTTCATTTATCTATATTGGACGTAGCCCCAATTTTTTATATATCTGTTAAAAACAAAAAAAAAAAAAAACCTTCTAGCAGAAAACTTATATTTTATACTCCCGATTTCATATAGGATGAAGGGTATAATTATGTTGGCTTCAATGAAGTTTTTACTTGTTATACCCCACACAACTATGTTGTCAGGGTATTATAGCTTTGTGCAGCCCCAAAAGTTTGTAACGCCGCGAAATATTGGTCCTAGACCCACTTTTAAGTATACCGATCGTTATATCTCGACTAGCTGAGTCGATCTAAACATGTGTGTCCGTCCGTCCGTTTGAATGTTTTTGGTAATGATAAGTTAATATTTAGGGGATGAAATGGACAAAAAACTTTATTTTTGTCTGATTTGCTGGTCGCTCAAGAGGCCGCAATTATGGCCCGAACATCGCGAATTTTTACATGGAGAATGGGATCGGGCCAAAGAATAAGCGAACCAGTTTTGATAAAGATCGGTTAATATATAGCGGATCAAATGGACCCTGACTTTTGTGTGAAAAATGGCAAAATTTGTATTCTATTTTAGACCTGGAGGACATAGATCCGGGAAGTCGATAGAATATCCAAGAGAAGTGGTTGGCATATAAATTGACACCAATTATATTGTTGTATGTATGTTGAAGTTACGAATAAATATTTACAGGTGCTTACGCATTCAGACATTATTTAGTAAACCATTACCACACTGGAGAGGGTAAATATGGCGCTTATCGCTTTGAAATGTTCCATGAATTTTCAGTTATGGTCAAGGACAAAGCCTTTAATTTTCGGTGATGATCAGATAATAATTTTGGGATGAAGTGGACCGAAAACTTAATTTTGTTTGTTTTTTTTTTAGTCGATATATAGGCCACAATTATAAGCCCAACATCACGGTAAAGGGAATATGGACAATGGCTGTACTGAATATTAGTAATACTCAGAAAATATGTCAGTGTAAGAGAAGAGGTGCTGTTGACCTCTAATCGGGCAAGAGGGTGAAACCATTACGAAATATTGCCCAGACTCGGAATAAAAATCCGCAGAAAGTTAGAGTTCCGTTGTAGTTGTGTACAATCGTGTCCCCGTCCGACTATACTGCCCCGCTCACTGGTTTTTTGAATATTTTTTCATGATTTCATGATTTTAACTCTATCGCTTCACCCAAAATTTAAATTGTACCAAATTTAGTACACTGTAGTACGAATTTCCAAAACCTCCTTCTTACCCTAAACCTACACCCCCACAGTAATCCTAAATCCAAGTTTCAGGATTCCAAACCTAACGGTTCACCCACAATTCAAATTGTACCAAATTTAGTACACAGTAGTACCAATTTCCAAAACTTCCTACATCCTACACCTTCCAATCTTACACCTCCATACTGATCCTAAATCAAAATGTCATGATTTCAACTCTATCGCCTCACCCACAATTTAAATTGTACCATATTTAGTACGCATTACTAAAACTTCCTACATATCTGAATCTTACGCCTCAACAGTGATCCTGACTTCAAATTTCATGATTCTAGCTCTATAGGTTCACCGAAAATTCAAATTGTACCAAAATTAGTACCACTTAGTACGCATAAGTATTAATTTGTTAAACTGAATCCTGGCCCTAATCCCACACCCCTACAATGATCTTGACTCCAAATTTCATTGTTCCCGCTCTATTGGTTCACCAAATTGAAATTGTACCAATTATAGTACGATTTAGTACTTTTCGTACACATAAGTAAACAAAATTCCAAAACTACGTACATATCCCAAACCTTCACTCCGACGGTTATGTTAATTTCAAATTTTTGGATTGCAGCTCGATGTGAATCTCCAAATTAAATTTATACCAAATATAGTACCATATAGTAATTTTCGTACTCATGAGTACACGCTTTCAAAACCATCTCCTTAAATAGACCCAACATGTCAGCCCTCCAAATGTTGAAGTTTTTAGTTCTATTCATTCACATGCTACGAAATTGTACCAAATTTAGTACATTTTAGTAAATTTCGCATACTTATAGTTCGATTGTCCAAAAAACCCTTTGCTATATCTATTCTACACTCCATCAGTGAAACTCATTTCAAAATTTAAGAGTTCTAGCTCTACAGGTTTTTTTAAGAGTTTTAGCTCTACCGGTTCGCCAAATACAAATGGTTTCAAATTTAGTACTAGGTAGAACTCTTAAAAAACCGGTAGAGCTAGAACTCTTAAATTTAGTACGAATTTCCAAAAACCCAGCCTTATCTGTCACCTTTAGTGGTGCGGTTGGTGCGGTAGTTGGTGGAGAGCTGCAGTTGTTGTGGATGCTGTGCTCTGCTGTTGTTCCGCATCGTGGAGGTTCGCGGTCTCTCTACTTTGCGGAAGTCACTTCCGCGGTTATGGATGTCGTGTAGGCTGCCCGTGAGGGCAGTTTCGTTGATTGTTTGTCTTGTGATGTCCGATGCCGCGGTCCGTTGGGCCCTTTGTGCAGTCCGTGTTATGTGTATTTGTTCGACGTCGCCACTGCTTGGGGCAAGGTTTTTCCTTGCCGCCTGCGGTTTTTGAATGGTATTGTATTTTGCATTGGGATACCAGCCCGGACTTGCATTGAACTGGGAGAGGCTTCGGTCTCGAGCCTGAGCGGAGGTTTTCCGTATCGCGGGTGTCAAGTACCCCTGGATCTGTTGATCCAGCCTGACAGTTGGTGTGTCCCCCTGGAGAGCTTCGCGGGGGTTGTGGTTTCGCCCCTCACCAAGGGAGAGAGTATGCCTTCTGCATGCTCTCCAATTGTTACAGCACTTTGATGCTGGTGCGCTGGTGGGCGCAACCGCCAGTTGTACCAAAAACAAAGTGTCTGTCACTAATGGTTGGGTGTATTTTTAAATTCGACTATACCGATTACTAAGCCTATAAATCGCATTGAATTGTTTTTTGTAGTTCTAGTTCTTAAAATAATTACGTTTTATTATTGTCATTGCATTGATAACTTTTGTAATAATTTATTTGTTGATATGTTGTTATGAAATTGTATGACATCCAATATAGAGATTAGATTTGTATATTGTAATTACAATTTAAATTTTGTCAACACTGACAAGAACCTGCTATTTTATGAGCCAAAAAAAAATAAATAAAATAAAAAATATAACATAGTGTTATTTGTGAATGATGGACGCTTCTAACAATCATAAGAAATAAGATCCGTTATAATTTGTGGTTAAGTAAATGTTGGGTATATGGTATATCTAAATCGGAGTCGATTTCTTCAAACCGAAATACACGCATTTCCATTAAATAAAATCGTTATATGTGGTATATAGAAATGAGGGCCGATTCAAACCAAATTTGACTATTCGATTATTTTTAAAGGCAAACTCAAAAACATTTAAAGGATATAACATAGCACTATCTGTATATAGCTGAATGTGTCCCACTTTAAAATGCCGAATGTACCCGAAGGTATTTTTTATAGTTTTTTTTATTTTTTAATTATTTCAATAACTACCTTAAAATTGTAAAAGTTGTGTGTACGAAATACTTACCAAATGGAATGGAAATATTACAAAAACATCTGTAAAAATACAAAAAAACCGTGTATCTAAATAAGTCTATTAGCTAGAAATTTCATACTTTGCGACACTTTTTTATAACCTTCACCACACTGTGAATCTTTGAGCCGATTTATGCATGTCTGTCCGTCTGTTGATGTTAAATTGTTAACAAAGTACAGGTAGCATTTATAATCCGAATCGGATGAAATTTGGCACAGCTCATTCATTTGGCCCAAGGACGAAAAATCGGTTCAGATATAGATATAGTTCCCATATATATTTTCGTTCGATTCAAGGTAATTTGTGCATCACACTCCATATATATCTTTCGATTTGCACGAATTTTGGCATATCGTACTTAATTGAGGATAGAATGACGTGAGCTAAGTATCGTGAAAATCGGTTCAGATTTAGATATTACTCCTATACATGGTTTAGCCCGATTTTAGGTAAATGCCGCACCAAAGTCTCTAAAAATCATTCGATTTGCTCGAATTTTGGCATAGCGTACTAAGTTAAGTCTAGAATGATGTGTGCCATATATAGTATTGCACGATTTTAGGTAAATGGTGTACCACAGTCCCTGCAAATCTTTTGATTTGCATGAATTTTAGCA